>NC_045167.1:11055871-11108371 GCF_900700415.2 Clupea harengus | reverse complement strand
CATACACACGCGCACACACACACACACACACACACACACACACACACACACACACACACACAAATGTATAAACACACACACTAACATAAATAAAGCATTACAGTACAATACAACAGTATAGCACATTTACTGAGTGTTCCAAAGTTTTAGTTTTTTTTCCAGTCAGAGTAAGAAGAATTTCACAGTGAGTCTTAAACTGCCCTCACAATCTCCACTATTAATACCAGCACAAGGCTGTGCACAGGCAGTCCCTTCATGGCATTTTACAGATGGCACACATTATCTAATTACACACCACCACTCCTGCTGAGACACACTGTATGCAGGCCTGCTGGTGTCAAGGTCAAACCATTGTGCCCAGGCTTCTTATGATCCCCTGGCCACCTATTCTAGTCAGCCTGCTCTATGGGTACTCTCCCTGGGGTGTCTTTAGAGAGGCTTCCCCCTTCAGACTCCATTCAAACAGGCCGGAGAGAGAGAGGCTGTGCTGGGAATGACCAGGGTCCTGGAAGGTGCAATAGAAGCCCCCTTCCCACACACACAAACACACACACGCACGTGCGCACACACACGCGCGCACACGCACACACGCGCACACGCACACACACACACACGCACACACACACACTTATGTTCAATGAAAGAAGAATGTTCGGAGGTCTTTGGAAGTGCTTCTTGCAGGTGTGTAAATGGTGGGATGGAAAACAGAAGTGTAAACTGATGATGCTCTCAAAGCTCTGAGGACTCGCTATGAAGCAACCATTATGGCTTCAGGGTGGAGAGGTTTTCTTTTACAAGGGCGCATTTTTCATCAGAGAGGAAAGTGAAGAACTGGAAAATACACACACGCACACACACACAGAGACACACACACACACCACACACACAGACACACACACACACACATACATAAACACAGCAGGATAGCAGCCAATTTTACCAGGATTACATTTTCTCTCCCTTAAACAACAACAAGCCTTAATTACTTAGACAACCAGAAGTTGAGGAGATAAAATCACACAAACCAACAACAAATCTTAATTACTTAGACAACCAGAAGTTGAGGAGGATAAAATCACACAAATCCAATCACCAACAAAACATACGATTAAAAAAATACAACCATCAACTTATCAACTTCAAGCATTTTATCCAACTACTATCACACCATCCAAAAAAGTCAGACAAAGACACCCCACCACAAAAAACAGCCATTTCTGGGCCTTCTAGGCGGGTGAGATGTTTACTAGCCACTCCAGCCTGAAGTGCGAAGCTATTTCATTCCCATCCTGAGCTGAGCGGCAGAAGCCGTGAAAACAAAGGGCTTTCTGGAACAAAGCTCTCCATCGAGGCCCGGCACTGGTGTTAGTATCTATTTACATACTGAGAACACACTGGCAGCCATTTGCATAATGTTTTTCTCTCTCTCTTTCTTTTTTTTCCCTCTCGTCTGTAGCCAAGGTACTCAGGGGAGCGGCATTGTAACATATTGATGGTTAATGAGCTCTGAAAAAAAATTGATTTTCCACAGAGAAAATTAAGAAAAGCATTATGGCTGTTAAAGCAATCATGGGGGAAATCGGAATCTTTCCAGCGCTAAACTACGCTTGATAACTAATAAATCACATGTTACACTTATTTGCTTTAATTCATGCTAATTTCGCCCAATTAATGTATCACAGCGGTTCGGAGTCCCTCCGCAGGAGGTTTAATTATTTATCAGGTTCTTTGTGTGTCGTTGTTGGTGTGTTAGCGTTTGTTAGCGCATGCAGGCGTGCTTCTGTCTGTTCGCATGTGTCTTAGCTGTACACATTATTTATGAACTCATGTATACATGGGCATGTGTAATGTGTACACTTTATATGACCACATGCTGCTGTAAAATGAGCATATGTTTAAATGTCTGGTATCCTCTGTTTTTCAGTAATTAAGATATTTGTTTGCATTGGATTAATGATGGGATTGTATCCAGTCTATCGTCGTTGTATTGTTTTAGATAGAACGGATGGCGTTGGTGTTTTTGGTGGACAAAAGGTTTGTTCCACTTGCCACTCCATATTGTGCCTGTGTGGTGTCCTGGGACATTTTACTCTGTTTTTCACCATGTGTGAATGCATGTATGTTTTTATTATTCGTGGGAGAGAGCTGACCATGCAAAAATACTCACTGTGTTTGTGGCTGCACATGTGTGTGTGTGTTATAAGTGGGTATTTGTGTTTGCGGAAAGGGCTTTGTTCAGAGGCATGGTATACGTCTTTTAGTGTGTGTTCTGGCATGTTTGGACTACAGACTACATATGCGCTCCATAGTTCCACTTCATGTTTGTGTGTGTGTGTGTGTGTGTGTGTGTGTGTGTGTGTGTGTGACATTGTGATGGGCCTGTATGTGTGTGTGCATGTGTGTGTGTGTGTGTGTGTGTGTGTGTGTGTGTGTGTGAGTTGGACATCTGTGTGTGTGTTTTGTTCTAGCAGCCCAGGCCTTGCAAACAGAGGCCTGATTGTCTTGGCTGCTTTCCCTGTGAGTGTTTCAGACAGGAGGTCTGCCTTCCTTCCCTTCTACAGGCTTCAGCACCATGGCGATGAGTCATTGTTTACCGGGACCTTCCACGGCGCTGTCCTATCACACGGCCTTTAGATGCTGACGCAGCTTTTCCATTTGATCACCAGCGTCTGCCTGTTGTGGCCTGACTCGGGAGTCTTCACCGCTCACTGCCATGCACTGCAAGGGAGAGGCTCTGCCCGCTCTCTTCTCTTAAGGCACTTTCCACAACAACAAACAACAACAACAACAACAAGAGGAAAAACAAAGTAAAAAAGGAGAATATAAGAGGTTGTATTGTATAAGAAGCCTGCAGTCTAAATACTGGTTGGTTAAGTTGTCATATTTGCAGCGTCAGGTCACTGGTGTGGGTGTGTATCAGGTATCTCCGCACGTAAACACCAACACACACCTCTCTGTGCGGAGCGGCGAACTCACCAGAGAGGGGTCCGATACCCAGAGAGCTTGGCGCTGACACTGGAAAAAGTTACTCTTGAATCAGCCTTTTGTTTTCATCGCAAAAACAGAGCACAGCAGAGAGACTCTTTGCTTCTAGAAGCCAGCTGTGAGGCTCTGAGGCTCTGCTGACGCACACACACACACACACACACACACAGACACACACACACACACACACACACACACACACACACATGTACACACACACACACACATACACAAACACCCTGTAGTGTGCCCTCTGTGCTTTTAATCTGTTAAACAAGTACACTGACACCCACACTCCTCTTTTCTCAGGTTTCTCCCTCCTCCCGTTTGTGTGTCAAAAATCACACATCCTGACAATGAAGACAAAAGAACACACTCACTCACACGCAAAAACATAGACACACACACACACACACACACGCACACACATAACCTCACACACATACACGCACACACAAAGGTTGTCTGGTCTGAAAGCTTGACTGTTTTATTTCTTTTCTTCTTCTCAAAAGAAAGTGAAATGTGTTGGACGCTCCTGTACTTTACTGTGGTGCGTCCCTCTGCCTTCATGGCAGCCAGGCCAACGCCGACACTAAAATCACGCAGACCATTTTTTAATAAATGAGAGAAAACAAAATGGCACGATTAGTCTATTAAGTGGCACATTAGCTTAGGCCTTAATTAAAAGATAGGGCCCCCTGTGTTAGAGTACACACTACGCTGGGGAGGAGTGTTTGAACAGGGCACTGTACAAATGGGGCTTATTAAAACTTAGTGCTAGTCACTTGACGTCGAACATTTCGGAGACGAGAACTACACAAACAGACTGTCAGATGAGGCCCGTCGCATGATCAGTCTGTGCAAATCTCAAATCTGGGCAAGACAGAATGAAGGCAGGAGAAGGGAAGAGAAATAGATAGCAAACGATAGACAGAGAGAGAGAGAGAGAGAGAGAGAGAGAGAGAGAGTGAGAGAGAGAGAGAGATGTATGACTGGACGAAGCACAAAAGCAAGGACACAGCACCACAACTAAAACAGAACTTTCTGTTCAACTGTTCAGTACAAACATTACCAAACCAAATCTAAAATAGTCAATGCAAATCATCTATCCAAAATGCCCTTCCTTTTAATGAGCGGTGAATGTGATTTTCCGTTTTATTCCAAACAAAAATCACGCTTCCTTCAATTGTGTCAGGGTGAAGTGATGTTTCTCCAGTTCCTCATCTTATTAATGAACCCAAAGCTTCACAGTGTGACAGTAAAACACACACACACACACACACACACACACACAGTCACACCCACATGCATTTGTGCCAGCATCCTTGGAGTTAAAAGACGGTACACGGAAAAAAACATCACAGTTCACTGACTGCGTTGCCATCTGAGCGTTGCGTTTCTCGGCAGAACAATGGCACGGCTGACAGGCCGGCTCGGAGAAATCATCGCGCTACGCCGAATTATTTCTGCCACGTGTTAATTTATTAACAACCTGTGCATGCTCTAATGTGACGCATTTGCATATACATTTTTAACCTGGAAGTACAGTCATGAATAATGCCCCCCCCCCACCAACACACATACACACACACACACACACACACAACCACACACACACAACCACCCACTCCCGCACACCACCTCTCTGTCTTCTTCGCTCATCACATTTGATTTTAAGGGGAAGAGGCGAGGAGAGGTTGGGGTGCGTGTATGTGTGTTAGGGTGTGTGCGTGTGCGTGTGCGTGTGTGTGTGTGTTTGGGGGGGGGGGGGGCAGTTAAAAGGAAAGACGTCCGTTGTGTGTCTTGTATCGAACGCCAATGTCTGCAGGGCAAATTTCCTTTGGGGGGGGGGGGGGGGGTTGAAAGTGCTCACTCCTGGCATATGTTGTATGCAAGGCAGAGAGATTCGATCTGAAGCCTTATTTGGCAATTCTCTGTGTTTAGCCTATGGAACACAGGAAGCTGAAATGATGTAACGAGGTGTGACACTTTTTGTGTTTTTAGTTTTTCTGTGGCGAGTGGCAGCAGCACAGACAGACATGTATGCTACGAGTCCACAGGTCTTATCGTCAAACACAAACAAGAGTTTTTTCACCATGCTTGTGGCATTGTGTTAAAAGGCTTTGAACAGTTCAGACAAACAAGATGCAGGATGTGTCTGTCTGTGTGTGTGTGTGTGAGTGTGTGTGTGTGTGTGTATATATGTGTGTGTTTGTTTGTGTTGTATATCTATCTATGTCTCTCTCTCTCTCTCTCTATATATATATATATATATATATATATATATATATATCAATGTGTTTGTGGGTGCATGTGTGTGTGTGTGTGTGTGTGTGTGTGTGTGTGTGTCTGTCTGTGAGGGTAAACAGCCAGTCATAGTCCCACAGGAGTGGGGAGGGTGAACAGCACGCAGGTGTCTTGAAACGCACACCTGCAAAACTTTTCCAACTTATTCCCTGTGGCACGGCACAACGAAGCAGATCCTGAGATGTGATGAGCTTGCGTACAAATAAACACAAACACACACACACACACACACACACACACACACAAACAACAAGCCTGCTTACCAACAGCAGGCAGCAGAAGCAGAAGGCACTGAGCGAAGCGTAAACAGACAGACCTGCAAACAGGGACGAGTCTGCCGTCTGCAGACAACACAATTAAGAGCAGCTGATGAACGAAGATGCTAGCAGACACACAGCTGTCTGAAAGAGTGAATAGAGGATGTGGAGAGAGGGGAGGAAGTTCCACACAGCTACCTGATACACACTAACACACACAAACACACAGGGCCAATAGAATGGACCCAGCTAGGACTTTCTGAAAAGTGTGAAAAGCTCTTTATTGCCTACACGGCATTCTTTGGGTTGAAGAATTTCAACTGTTACTTTTTAAAGTGTAACTGTCACAGTGTATTTCTAAATAGACTGGGTGTTGTGTAGAATTGAGTTTTGTTGTCTGGCTTCGGTGTCAGCCCCACCATGTCTTTTTTTTAGTTGGCGAGATACACGGTGCGCTCTGCAGGAGTTGTTCTGTGTCTGTTCATATGAACGCACATTCACACACTAATTTTTGTGTGTTTGTGAGTGTTTGTGTGTATGTATTGCTGTTGCTGTGTGTGTGCATGTGTGTGCATGTGTGTGTGTCTGTGTTTGTGTGTATGTATTGCTGTTGCTGTGTGTGTGCATGTGTGTGTGTATGTGTGTGCATGTGTGTGTATGTGTGTGTGTTTGTGTGTGTGTGTAAATGAGGCCTCGCTTGTCAGTCAGGCTGAGTAAATGTGAAGGGGAACCAGGAGGCCTATTGCTGCTGGTATTGAAGCATTTTATCCTCTGTACTCAGCTTTCTGCATGATAGGAGGTAAACTAGTGCTCAGCCTCTTAACAACTAAACTCTACATACATCCGCCTTGCGCTGGGTAAGCAGCGAGACAAACACACACGCACACACACACACACACACACACATGCACACACACACACACAAACACACACACACACACACACACACACACAAATCTCATTCATCTCTGTGCTTGGAGAATCAAAACAAGAAAGAGCATCTTTTTTCTTTAAATGTATTCTTTTTTCACTTCAACCAGACATGTTTTCCTTTTCTATTTTTATTTTCATTTTGCATTTCACTTTTAAAGAAAAAAAAAAAGAAAAGAGATCTATTGTACGATGTGAATTGACATGCATAAACATCTCATTCACATAAAACCATTTTAGGTTGGCTTTGTGTATTTTGGCTTGAGCGTATTTCAAATGAAGAACGATCGCACGACTCTCGTAAATACCTTGATATTTATCAAAGTGGCGCTTGGAGCGCGACTGTCAATCTGTCAACATGATTCCTGGGGCCTGCAAGGCCTCCTTCATTTAAGTGATGTTAAGAGCAAACAATCAAACCAGCGTTCTGCCACCCTCAACACTCCCCTATCAGAACATGACATGGAGCGATGGTGACATCTAATTTATAGCTCAAGGAGCGAATACAAGCAAATAAACAGGCCTTTTTTCCCCCCGCTTGGCACGTCCTACTCAATTTGCCTCCACCATGGTTGGTTGCGCCATGAGCAGCGAATAGGAGAAGAAACGGAGAGAAAAGAAGAGTTGATGTCTGATGTGTCTATTGCCCTGGCTGACCCGAGGCCACCCCAACACACATTTCTATACGTACTGCTTTGTGTGGCCGTGACCTTAAGAGTATTACACGTGCGCTCTCTTTCACAGACACACACGCACACACATACAGTACACGCACACGCATGCACACACACAGACAGGGAGAGAGAGGGAGAAAGGTTGAACACTAAGGAAAAGTACACACAGCCCATCTCTCATTGTAGATTAAGTGTGGTGTTGTCTGCACTTGCCTTTGAAAAGCCTGATGGACCGTCACTTTGAACCCTCCGATGCCGAGGAGCAGGAGAGCTTGTGATCTGTGTTGCCCTAGTACTTGGCCGCCACTGTTACATTGCCATGGCATTACCACCCAAAACAGGTGTTGTATTATTGTATGACTTCATCCTTGTTGCTATGGAGGAAAAAAAAAAAACATTTATAAATTCACAGAAGAAACCTGGTGTTTTTGCTCCATTTTGTGTCCTTTTGGGAGGAAGATTACGATAAAAAATAAATAACAAAAAGATCAAATTAATATATTTAATTATCAACAGAGAGCTTAATATACCAGATAAAAAATAGATTCTTTTTATTTCAGATTATTTTATCAGCTCGTTTCATTTTCTAATACTGGATATCTATTGAAAACGGCCTCCTCTAATTGCAGGAGCAAAACAAATAACAACATACAAGAATGCCTGTCAAGCACCAGCCATTCCAGTCCTTTGTCAAAGTCAATTAAGTTCTCCAGGTAATGATCTCATCTGCATAGCTCGCCGCACTGTCGTGTGGCACCATTAATGGGGTGACTACCTGGGTGGATTAATTGAGAGTGACGTTACTTGAACTCTCAACAACCACCCCACCCCACCCCCAACACTCCCTCCCTCCACCACCCTTCTTCCAGTATTCAGTACCCGCACCCTCCACCCACACACACACACACACACATACACACTCCCTCCACCACCCTTCAACACTCTTCTTCCAATATTCTGAACACCCACCCTCCACCCCCCACCCACACACACATACACACACACACACACACTGCTACCATCCTTTTCTACTAAGGCAAGTCAAAGATCCCCTCCCATTTATTTAATACAAGGGCCCCGGTCAACAGCGAGGGAGTCCATCAAACTTTGGCACGGATGAGAAGAAAGGACAGTGTTGCATTATGCATAGTATGTCAGGCTGTGGTTCCTGGACAGTAAGAGGAGGAACAAGCCTTTTCCTCCGCACGGGTGTGTGGGGGGGGGGACAGAAGCACACACACACACACACACACACACACACACACACACACTGCAGCACAGTTCTCATCAGGGACTGATGAGGCTGTAATGTCCTCATGCTGTGTGGCTCGTACCCAGCCACCCCCTTCCAAAACGCCACTTCTGCTTGTCTGTGTGTCTGTTTTAATACATAAAGGCATGCCTTACGGTTTTGCATCCCTACAATGCCATGGCAACTTCATTATTGTTTTTATTTATTTATTTCGTGTACAAATTGTTTACTGTCATTTCAAAAGAGGATCTACGCTGCAACAATCTGCAAGGTCGATCTTGTCACTGGATTCCCATTTAAAATAACTTCAGTGATAAAAACGGGTGAGTGCACGGGAGTGAGATGGGTGGGAAAATATGTGGTAATTTGATCCCACGGCTAAGGGCAGCAGATATTCATTTTCAGAGAGAGAGAGTGACAGAGAGAGAGAGAGAGAGAGAGAGAGAGAGAGAGAGAGAGAGAGAGAGAGAGAGATGGGGCCGGGGGGGTGGGGTGGGTGAGGGGGTGGCCACCAGTGTGTCCATGGCACCCTAATGACTTATTTAATATTGTAAGCGAAATGACCTGAGGTCCTCCGAGCACCACATATGCTCTCCACCCTCCACATATACATACATGCAAATATATATGTGTGTGTGTGTGTGTGTGTCAAGATAGATAGAGAGAGCGAAAGAGACAGGAGTTGAAGGGACAGAGAAAGGAAGAGAGGGACAGAGAAGAGAGATAGAGAAAAAGAATGACACCTCCTTAATTGTGACATTACAAGTGCTGGCACACAGTGGAGAGCTGTCGGGGATTGATTGAAGGAGAGAAAAGGTGAGTGACTTTGTGAAAAGGTCACCGAACACTTACCTGAAGTTTTCATTCTGCCACCCAGTTCCACCGTCTGTTCTCTTGTTATTAAGAGGAGGAAGGGGGGGGGGGGGCTGAGCATGTAGGCTAAGAATCTTCCCATGTGATTATGACACCCATGCCAATATGGTCCAGATCCATTAGTGAAATCAGACGGTAATATCCAGTGTGAGTAGTATTGCAGGGCAGAAAATAACAAAAGGGAAAAAAGGAGAGAGAGAGAGAGAAGGTCTCAGCATCAGCAGGAGGGCCAGTAGGGGGTGAAAGATGGGGAAGGGGGGGTTTAATTAAGAGGTTAACGGGGGGATCTCTGCCAAAGGTCAGAGTTTGTCCCTCTCTGCGGGAGGGCTGTAGTCCGGTTCAACCCCGTACCCCTGCCTTGTGTCGGACGGCCATGTTGCTGTGTTCAGGATGCCATGGCGACGTGACATGACATCCTAACGGAGATTGTACAGGACACGAGCAAACAGTAGCTCCTCCGCCTCCTCTCCCCCTCCTGTCCAACCTTACCATCTGTTCTTCTCTATTGCTCTCCTCCTCAACCCATCCCCTCCTGCCCTCCTCACGTCCTCCTCTCCTCTCTCCATCATCCCTTCATCTCTCTGTCCATTATCTGTTCCTCCTCTCCACTCAGATTGACCAAAATGGAGACCTGCGGGTCACACCCCCAGCTATGCGCTCTGTGTGCTGGTGTCAAGCACCACATCAGAGACATCATATCCACCAAGAGAGCGCCCAGAGGAGGAGATCAACTACAGCGCGATGGAGAGGGACTATAGAGAGCCACTACAATCTCAAACCAATAATGTGTCTGTATGTTCAATGTATGTGAGTGGATATGTGAGTATCTAGAATCTACAGCCGCGTCTCCACTTCCAATACAGTACGAAACTCATTCCTTCCCCAACGGCGTCACTTCCCTGTACTAAGATATAGAAGCAAACACTTACCGTGACAGTTGGAATGACAGAACAAACACAGGAAACAGAGCGTGCTTCAGGTGGAAGACACACTGATTTAGAGTATGTGCTATGTGACTGTCATGGAGAGATATTGCACGGACAGAACAAAGAGAACTGGATTACATGTATTCTCACGGTTTATTAAGACCATAGTGATCTACTTCATGGACAACAGGGTTGATATACAGTATGCTGAGGAAATGAGATCAAGTTGTGCACAGAGAATTCAATATTCCTTACTTTTGGGGAGAGAAAAAGTAGATACACACAAGTACTGTTATATGCAATGCTCTGAAAAATCAAGAATATCTTCACATTATTCCTGTTGAATATTTCTCTACCAGAAGCATCTCCCATGGTTTCCAGTAGGACTGGTTGAGCTGTAATGAATCAACCACACCAGGAGAGAAGAGCCTTCTTCCTGAAAATCTACTCTCAGTGATAAAAAAAAATGCACTGCGTGAGTCAAAAATGTAATGTTTAACTACAAAATTTTTTTATTTCAAACATACAACACATTGTTTGCAAAAAGGGTTCTTAAGGGTGTAATATAATTTGAAAAAGGCTAAATGCTAAATGCCAAATAAGTCTGAACCCTTCATCAACAGAGAGTTCTAAATGGAAACTCTAAGATCTCTCTAAGAAATCTAAATTGTCCATTGGAGTGCAAGACTTTTTGTGCACTGAATTCACAAGCTGATTTAAGTTTTTATCAGCGACTGAGCTAAACGGAGAGCAGATCTGAAGGGGGAAGACTGGACACAACTGAAAAAAGAAAAAGAAAACAGTTTTCTCCCAAATACATGGCACATTAAATGGCTGACACAGAAGTGACGACTTTTGTAAGAAATGTCTGCATCACCTTATATAGAGTACGCCCCAAAAGGACTAGAAAAAAAAGCTCTAAAACTCAGTCAAAAAATATAAAGTAAATATTTTCACAATGACAACAAATTACTATTTTAACAGTATGCTATTCATTAAAAAATCTGTTCTGTCCAACCCTGTATTGAATTGGTTGTTTCCAGTAACCTTCTTAATGTTTCCTTAATAGGGCAAAATACCTAATGGTATTATACTCTAATAAAGAAAATCCAGAATATGATATGCCTAGTAATATGTTGATGACTACAAATCATATTACTATCAAGAGTGTTGTACTTGAACAAAACAGCAATGTGTCTGGTTAAAGAAATAAAATCTAATTCCAATATTTTCCCAGGCATCACTTTGGGTTGATCCAGTAAATGCACTTAACGTAAAAAAATACTTTTTTCTGACAAACTTAAAAGACAGAATACAGACACAGTTAAGCTACAGATGGAGAGTTATTATCTGTCATTATCCAAACATCTACTGGGAATGGATGGCCATAACGAAATGGATCCATATGAACCTTTTGGAAGTGACACTGTCCACAGCAAGGATAATATCTGACTTAAAAAAATGAAGTTTCACTAAAATGATTGGCATCGCAGTAATGATCCAAGACCAGTCAGTCATTCTCATTCTCCAGTAACAAGGTCCTATGGATTCCATTTTCATGGAATTGCAGAGGATTTCACATATCTTGCATATGAAAATGAAATTGACAAAAAAAAAAAGAAAAAGCGCACAATTGCGAGCTCATCCTGCTCCATCGCCACCCATTAATTGCCTAACCACTTCTTTCCCTACATCTGTCTGCTGAAAGCATTTCATTAGTGAGAGAGGCAGGGGTGCCATGTCTACTTTACGTAGCGGTGTATGTCAGTTATGCAATGAGAATCACCTGAAGGCTTTGTTTTTTCGTTCTCGCTGGTTAGTGAGCATGGGAATATGGCAGTCAACAAAAAAGCAACAAAATACACCAAAGACACTGAAAACCTCCGGAACTACTTTGTGGTAGTGGACTTCCTTGAATAGCTGGACTATCTGAGCCATCCCTTTACTTTCTTAAGGAGTAGATAGTAGATTGAATAACACAATACACAAAACACTGCTCTTTGGAATCCTTGGAGGAAATCTAAATCTAACGGAATGACTGATGTGTACTTAAAACTACATTGATTTTCCCCCTCAATATGCTGAAATAATCCAATAACATATTTATTGGCATCTGACTATAGGTCACCCCTTTGGCAGCTATGGAAATACATACATTCTGAGTTTGCATCCACCTTTCTTGGAATAGCACTACAAACATTTTAATACTGCAGGTTAAAGTGCATGAACAACTATTGACACAGCAATATTGTTTCTTAACCTCTATAAAAAAAAATGTTTGATGACTGTGGGTTAGACAAAAATAGCTAGTCAATCCAAGGAAAGAAAATAATGAAAATGTAAAGTACATTTTTGAGAAATTCTAAAAAGGGACACATAGGGCCTTACTACAGATACCAATAGGGTTAACATATCTCATTGAGTCCTTAGGCCAGCATTTTAAATCAGTACAGATTACAGAAAAGGGCTCATACTATATATTGGTAGTGTTGGAGATGCTGAATTATCTGGCATAAGGGATTGCTTGTGTGGTCCTCAATTTAGTATCAGTTTGATGCTGGCTATTACTAGCTATTAAAAGCTTACAGTAGACTTAAGAGTAGTTTGACAAAATCTCATTAAACATGATTGATTTTCTTATCAGCTTTAGCAACAGTCCAATACAAGGAAGTCATCAGGCTGATGAATCCACAGCCATCAATTATAAGGAGGCCTTCATGGCCATGAATTCTTTAAGGTGACCTGTCAACAGTCTGTGACAGTGCCATTCAGGAAAAGACAGCTTTAACTAGTGTGTACATGTAAGTTAGTGAACTACTGAATATCACAGATATTTCATAGATCAACAAAACAAAGGTTCCATGGGAGTCCTTTGGCACTGCAGGTAGAATCGGTAGAACCTCCCGAAATGATTCAGTTGAAATGACAGCAAAAGAACGGGATGTAAGGCAATATAAGGTGTTAAGCATTAGATAGCATATTTGATGTACAACATTAAAGCAACTTTTATGTGTTTTTCCTATACTTTGAGTATACTAAGATATCATGTATCAGTTCAGTCCTTTGCTTGGCTGCACTGATGGAGAGCGCATTGGGAGATGTTTCGATGGCCTGACGAGATGGTTTTCTAGATCAAGTCTAAACTGTGATCACACACACTCACACACACACAGGCGGACACACGCATAAAGGCACATAAACACAGATATGTATACACACACACACACACACACACATTCTGTCTCCATCTCTCTGTCTTCTCCCATATGTATAGTAGCCAATGGCTGGGTCAGTTGGTGGGTGCGCAGAGAGTGAGGCGGCCACATCTCCGGTCCCCCTTCCCTGGACACTCTTATGTGGGGAAGCAGATGCCGCAGCACTCCATGCATATCTCCAGGCAGTCGGAGGACTCACAGCAGGCATCCATGATGCCGCAGTCCATGTCGCAGGGGCAGTTGCAGTCGTCGCCCAGGTCGTCGGCGCAGCAGCAGCAGCAGCAGGCCTCCGAGGTGCAGGTTCCACAGGACGCCTGGGCCACCACCATGTTGCACAGCGTCAGGAACTCGCAGAACAGGCAGGCCAGGATGCAGTGCACACAGCAGTCTGGAGCCGGCGCAAGGAGCAGGAAGGGAAGGAACGTAAAAAATAAAATAAAAAAACACAAGAAATGAAATAACAATATTAAAACTTAAATACAGTTTTAGGAAAAAATGTAAATAAATTGATAAAATCAAAAGTGGTTAAATGACAGTATTCAAAAAAAGATTAGAACAGACATTCCCAAATTCCCCAAAACATCGCTATCTATCATTGTTAGTTGCAATGCCGACGTGTGTGTGTGTGTGTGTGTGTGTGTGTGTGTGTGTGTGTGTGTGTGTGTGCATGCATATGTGTGCGCGTGTATCACCAAAACTCTGATGCCAACTAAAGGTTTGTAGGGCATAGTTGGAATGTCTGAGTATACATATACAAGACAGAAAGTGTGTGTGTGTGCGTGTGTGTGTGTGTGTGTGTGCAGAAGAGAGCTGTTTGACCAAAAAAGGTGTGTGTTTCATGGTCTGCATGTGTGTATGGGAGTGTGTGTGTTCCTGTATTTCCATATATGTAAGTGTGTGTGTGTGTGTGGGAAGGGGGTTGCAGCATAAATGGAAGGAGGATGAAGAGGAGGAGGAGGAGGAGGAGGAGGAGGAATGATCGAGGCAGAGAGGAATCAGGAAACTCAGGGGCGCTGAATTTCCACTTTTTCTGTGAGTTGATTAGCGGCTTTGGAGCATAATGGAGGCATTATCATGCAAACGCACATGGGGCCTGATCACGCAAAGCTGATTAGCAACGTCCCTGAGATTTCTGGCTGGCAAATTGCCTTGCTAATGCCCGACGCTTCTGCCATCGCTGATTAACATTTAACCCCGATCCAGACCCTTCGGCGTGGCCACTCAGCAGGTGGCCGAAATTACTGTTGTTTCTGAGGACTGGAGGGAAAAAATGCTTTTTTATTTTTAAAAGATGGATTTTGGGGCTGTAGGTCACACAGATTCAGTGGCTCTGATGATGATGATGTTGACGTTTATTATGATAATGATGATGATGATGATATTGGCCTTACTGGCCGTAAAGTCTAGCCCTGGGCATTTAATTTGTTTGGAAACCCTGTTATAACGGAATCCTACACTGGCATGAGGTCCGTCTTTGAAGCACCTCGGGTTTAACCAAAGGAGATATCCACTACACTACATGCAATAAGTGCATGTGCTAATCCTGCATGTTATCAGCATCCAAGGTGTCAACAAAACAAGCACTAAACTAATTGAGCCGGGACTGACCGAGTGGATTGTAAAAGTCATCTGTGTTTGTGTACGCAGACAAAAGGCTGTGCCGATATTTACATCCGTCCCGCAATCAAAGTGTGTGTTTTAAAGGGCTTGAGGAGACCAATATTATGCACACTGTTTATAGGGCAAATCAATGGCGGGCAAACACACAGACAAGCTGTTGTTAACACAAGAACAAGTCGGCTGAGTCCACTCCTACGTGGTACACAGTCACGGAAGAGTGCGAGCAGTGAGAGGTTAGTGAAAATGACACGCCATGTCAAGTAACTTAATCTGATGAAGCATCCAATGGAGAATTTACAGGGGCGTCGTGGCGAGATAAAGACCCCCCTCGGAAACAGAGCCAGCGGAGAGTAATTCATTTAGTGTGGTGGCAATGATATTACACCTGTTCCCTGGCCAGAGCCCATGGGAACCAATGCTCTATCAGATAAACATAGAGACAAGGCTAAAAGCGAACAGCGAGGCTGCATTCAGAGGAAGTCTGGACATGAATGTGTAGAGTAACACACACAGACACACACACACACACACACACTGCCACAGTAGGGGAAGAGAGGGAGCAAAAGACAGAGAAATATAGAGGGATAGATCAGTACAAAATAATTATAAGCAGCAAATCTGAACCATTTTGCCACAAAGACAGACAAAGGAGAGAATGGGAGATTTAAAAGGGAGAGAAACTTAGAGAGGGAAAGGGTAGAAAGGGGATAGAGCAAGAGGGAGGGAGGGAGGAATGGAGAGGAGAGGAGGAATGGGTGCAGCCAAGGCTTAAGACTACTGGATTCTCATGTTTGATTAATCAAAGTGATATTTTTTCATTACAGATGCTGGAACTGACCAGTGGTGTTCCAATGTGAACTTGAAACGCAATGCGGTATGTCTGTGTGTGTGTGTGCGTGTGTGTGTGTGTGTGTGTGTGTCTGTGTGTGTGTGTGTGTGTGTGAGTTTCAAAAGTGAAGTATGAAACACATCTGATTACTGCAAGAAAGAAAAAAACTGTGAAGAGTAAATGAATATGCTTAGTGCGATATGATGAATATTTCAGCATCTAAGCTCCTGAGAAAACTGCAGTTCTCCAGGCTATTGAGAACTCATTAGGCCAGACACATGGGGTGTTGCACATGATACCTATGGATACATATTATTTGGAACAATGTAAAACAGGACCTCTGTTCACAAACAACACAACATGAAATCAAACCCCATACCCTGCTTGTCTGAAAGTTCGACAAAAAAGCAGATGGACTTGAGCACGACCGAATAAACTTCCAACACTGACACGCCCCATGCTAGGCTGTATCTAAACATACATGCTCAAACCCCCATACACACTTCCCCATTCTGTTGGATATATAATTCATTGCCGGCCATTAGTTCAAGTCTCGTGGAGTCATGCCTCATACACACACACACACACACACACACACACACACACACACTCTCACAGGGCACGAGTGAGCAGTGGGACGGACCGAGGCACGGCAAAGGAGCAACATCGGTTCTGCATAACTGCCCGCATGAAGCTGCTGCTGCTGTTGCTGGTGCATGTTCATGTTTTATGTCAGGCGATCTTGCCGGACGCCCCAAGCCGCCTGGGCCTGCGCAGAGTGGTGCGGCAGCTGGGGAGGAAATGGCCTGAGACATCTGGAAAACTGTTGAGGGCCCACATCAAAAAGCAGAACTGCCTGACATGAAACAAGCAGGAGGAGGCACTGCCCCGAGAGCAGAGAAAACATCCAA
Source organism: Clupea harengus (assembly GCF_900700415.2). Lineage (NCBI taxonomy): Eukaryota > Metazoa > Chordata > Actinopteri > Clupeiformes > Clupeidae > Clupea > Clupea harengus. The sequence goes on along the minus strand of NC_045167.1, from coordinate 11,091,592 downwards.
ATTAAAGGGGGGGAGGGGAGGCGAGGATGCAGAATGGAGGGCGGGGGGATAGAAGGAGGGAGGGGATGGATGCAGGACAGGGAAGAGGGGAGGGAGAGGGTTTAAAGGGAGAAAGCAACTGACAGAGGAAATATGAAAGAGATGGCGTCACATTTCTGAAAAGAAACTTTTCTGTGATAGCCAGGCAGATCAATTTTGAAAGTACACAAGACAAGTGAAGCAGAAAAAGCCAAGCATGAAAGTTCGTTTTGATTTATGTTCCAATGTGGACTAAAGACACTCTCTCACACACGCATACACACAAATACACACATTTACGAAGCTCACAAGGTCTTCACCTTCTCATAAAAAACAAAGTCTCTAATGTACGCATGTCTCTCGCTCTCTCTCTCTCCAGTAAGCTTGCTGTTATCATTGCTTTGTAACAGTGCCAAGCAACATAAGCCCCCCCCCCACCCCCCACCCAACTCACACACACACACACACACACGAGATCCCCTGAGCGGAGTTCTTGTAAAGCTTTATTCTTATGTTTTCCGAGGCTGTTTAGGAGCTAATTTCACAGGCAAACAGATTATGGTAATCCATGTAAACACTACATCACAACAGCTTGCTGTTTTCCAGTGGGAAATAAACACTTGAACACGAGCATATTGATTCACAGATTCAATCCTACAAACAGCCCAACACAAAAGCCCTTTCTGGGAGGCCTCGAAAAAGAAAAGCGTGTTTTTTTTCCTTCTTCTCGCATCCTCACTGATTAAGATGTGGAAAATGTAACACCTTTAAAGATGCAAGTCTCGGGTCTATGAAGTCTATGCCGAAAGGGGACAACTTCACTTACACGTGCGATGACTCACACAGCTTTTTTTTTTTTTTTCAAACACCAGCTTGTTGTCTCAAACAAAACAATATGTTTACTAATTACAGAAAGCGCCACGACTGTTTGTACACAGACATCAGAGCAGGCAAGACATCTTACTTTTTTTTTCATGTCACAAAATAAACATCCATTCCTCTCATCTGCATTCTGTGGAACGCATAGGGACTAGCGGGCCCTCCAGTTAAATACAGGTCCAAAGCTTTCACTTTGACTGTACAGTCGAAATAAAGAAACTAAAAAAGAAATATAAGATCACTAAGTGAATACAAGCATGCACTCACTTTAGCAGCAGGGCATGTAACATCTTCTAAGACATCTTGTGTCTAACATGCCCATGACGAGAAACAGAGTAAACAGAAAGACAGGAAGACACAGAGAGAGAGAGAGAGAGAGAGAGAGAGAGAGAGAGATGGCATTAAAGAAAGAAGCAAGATGGAAGGAAGAGAGGGGGAGAGGGGAGAGCGAGAGAAAGAAAGAGAAAGAGGGGCAAACGTGGAGGTGTCTGATTCACATCACAAGCACAGGGAGGTAGAAGTAATGAGGGAACACTGTTAGAAAGGCGGCGAGGAGTGGATAAGAGAGGAGAGGAGAATAAAGTAGGAGTGGAACACAAGAACATGAGCTAAGGAAGAAGAGGGAATGGGAAGAGTGGGCTAAGTCGTGGCGTGGTGTGGTGAGGGGTGTGGTGTCTCCATTCTGCAGAGGGGTTGACACTTGGTGGGCTCCTGGCTCGCTGGTGCCTTGTTAAGAGGTCGCACCTTGGTGACCATTACCGCCGGCGCGGACGCCACGTTCATTACCCCATGCTGCTCGTCATCGCACCTGACAACCCCACCACCACCACCACCACCACCACACTCATTCCCAGAGTTCCTCTCTGCTATTTCCAGCAGACAAGAGTATGTGCTAAACAGGAATGTGCACTAACATCTTCGTTTTATGTTGTTGAAGATGACTATGTACTAAACAAGAATGTGCACTAACATCTTCGTTTTATTTAGTTGAAGATGACTATTTACTAAACAGGAATGTGCACAAACATCAACTTCCTGTGAAAGATCGGCATATAAGACCCTTTTCTTTTTCAATAGTCCTTCCTAAAGAGACAGAAGCATTATCCTAGTCTTTATTTTCAAAGAGGAGAGGATACTAAATACCTCTTTCATGCTGCTGAAGGCAACAGTGTACTCCCTTTCTCTGGGAGTAAAGAGCAATGGAAACCATTATCGGAGTGGTATGCCATCTACTTCACCGCATTGGGTGTGTGTGTGTGTGTGTGTGTGTGTGCTTAGACATACAGACGTGGACAAAATTGTTGGTACCCTTACGCTAAAGGAAGAAAAAGCCACAATGGTCACTGAAATAACTTGAAACTGACAAAAGTAATAATAAATAAAAATGTACTGAAAGTTAACTAATGAAAATCAGACATTGCTTTTGAATTGTGGTTCAACAGAATAATAATAATAAAAAAAAAGAATCAAACTGGCCTGGGCAAAAATGATGGTACCCCTAGAAAAGATTGAAAATAATTTGACCATAGGGATATGTTAAACTAAGGTGTGTCCTTTAATTAGCATTACAGGTGTCTTCAAACTTGTAATCAGTCAGTCTGCCTTTTTAAAGGGTGAAAAGTAGTCACTGTGGTGTTTGGTATCATGGTGTGTACCACACTGAACATGGACCACAGAAAGCTAAGGACAGGGTTGTTTCAGGAGATTAGAAAGAAAATTATAGACAAGCATGTTAAAGGTAAAGGCTATAAGACCATCTCCAAGCAGCTTGATATTCCTGTGACTACAGTTGCACATATTATTCAGAACCTCCCTGGATGTGGCCGCAAGAGGAAAATTGATGACAAATTGAAGAGACTGATAATACGAATAGTAACCAAAGAGCCCAGAACAACTTCCAACGAGATTAGAGGTGAACTCCAAGGTGTCAGTGTCAGATCGCACCATACGTCGCTGTTTGAGCCAAAGTCGACCGAGGAGGACACCACTGTTGGTTGAAAGCAAATCATATAAAAGCGAGACTGGAATTTGCCAAAATGCATATTGACAAGCCACAGGGCTTCTGGGAGAATGTCCTTTGGACAGATGAGACAAAACTGGAGCTTGTCAGTTTCAAGTTATTTCAGTGACCATTGTGGGTTTTTCTTTCTTTAACGGAAGGGTACCAACAATTGTGTCCACGTCTGTATGTGTGCATAAGTATAAGCAAAGGCACAATGAATCTGTTGGGTGAATAGCGCTGTCTCAACAGGGCCCATGTGCTGGCTGTGTGCTTCATGGTCGTGTGTGGATATTTGCAGAAGCCTGTCTGAGTGTTTCTCAGTGTTAGTCTGTTTAATTTGTAGGGTATACATATGTGCGGGTGTGCTCATGAATGTAAATGTTCCCGTGTGTGCATTACTGATATTTTGTATGTCCACATGGTGTCCATATGTGTAGGTGGAGCTGTATGGTTTGTTTGTGTGTGTATCTGTGTACTGTGTGTGCATGCGTCAGTGTGTGCATGTGTGTGTACGTGCGTGTGTATGTGTGTCTGTGCGTGTCAGGCGTGTGTGAGCCAGTGGAGCCTTGTGTGTGTGTGTGTGTGTGTGTGTGTGTGTGTGTGTGTGTGTGTGTGTGTGTGTGTGTGTGTGTGTGTGTGTGCCTACGTGTCTACACACCCTCCGGTGACGAGCCAGGCTTGTGTGATCCGGTGGAGCTGCCTTTGCTTTTCCGGCTGCTGTCGGAGTTGACTGACAGGCTGGAGCGCAGCTTCCGCTGCATCTTCTGCGACACAGGTGATGGATGCTGCTTCCTGGGCTCCACTGTTGCCGTGGCACCCGGGCGTGCCCCGCCATGACCGTTGCCCATGGCGACGGGAAGGCCATTCTGAAGCCTGGTGGGGTCTCCCTCGCAGGAGGAGGAGGTGCTCAGGGGGGGCAGGGGTCGGGGCTGGGCTGCACAAGGGAGGAGGAGAGACAGATTTGGCTTACAACATCTCATACACACACACATAGTTACATACACACACACACACACCACACAGATGTATGCTAGTCTCTTCATGTACATACTGCCCATTAAACCGATCACTTTCACATACACACACCTTTCTGGCATGGCCACACACTGCAGAAAGATAGGGTTCTTTGAAGCATGACACAGCATTTGTCAATTCCTAACCCAGAGGGGTCCGGAGCTCGATTCAGGCACTTTTGTGGTTCTGACATGCTGTGATATTTTTTTACTTTAAACAGTGATTCCAAAGTCACCTTTTGTTTCAATTCTGCACAAGTTTAGGTACAATAATAAGTAAGTAGCATGCATGTCATATATGTATTTTTTGTATTTCAATTTTATGATATTTTTTTCTAAAATATCCTTATCAAAAATAATACTATAAAAAGTATTTTTTTTTTTTTTACTTTTGCTCGAATATATTAAAAACATATATACTGAACCACAATGATGAACTGTTTTGGTCACTTGAGGTGATTCTCTAAGGTCTTTGGATATGCTATAAATGTAAAAGCTCTTAATTACTCCATTCATATGAACAAATAAATGGCCATCTAACATATATGATCAAAACGTTTCAATGGGAGGGCTAATGGATATGCAGAGGGCGCCTGTTAACACCCATCCCCATCCTAACACAAAGCCTTTTCACAAGGGAATGTCTATTGGAGAAGAGATGAACACTACTATTTCACAGAAATCTCCACACTATTAACAGTATACACCAGTAGCAGCTTGTGACCAGAGAAATAGGCAGGGTTACCAAGTTTAATCAAACAAGTTTTCTATTTTGCAATGTGCTCAGATACAAATGTGCTGCTGGATATAAGACCTTGCTAAATTTCACAGTGTTTCACTCAAATAATGAATGGCAGGTGCTAATACGGATAATGAATGTTGACAGTTCTAGTGTAAAAAGTTGTTTTGCATAAGCATATTTGCTTAATGTCAAACGCTAATTGTTGTTTTTGTCAGATGTTTAGGTCTCTTCATGTGATTATTTTTATACACCTTTTTCCCGTTGTGGTTTAGCTCAGGGGTGAAGTTCAACTCATAGTAGGTTACACACAACGAAAGTAGTCACAGTACAGGACCAACAACAACAACCACTAGATTGAATCCTGAATTGATAACTATTTGAATATTTTAAAACCCACTGCGCTCTGAAAGATCAACCATCCGTCTCAGTCATCAAATATAAACAGCGGAACTAGAGAGCTAGAACATTCAGTTTGAAAATGGACTTTAGGCCTTCAAAGAACACTAGCATGGATACCCCCGATGGATACTAGCAGTGCACACCAGCTACTTCCCCAGTAGCACACAAACCTAACACACATGGTGTATTTCTATTCTATACACTTCTATCAATCACTGAAAATGAAATCATCAAATACCGACTGACAGCAGCAGACCCCCAGCATAGTGCCCTGTCTACCCTTTCCATACTCGACCACACAATAAAGATATTATTTGCCACAGTGGGAAAGAATAAACAAAAATACATGTGCAACGTGGCCAGGATGAGTCTATGGGATGAGTCAAGGCCAGGGCGTACAGTGCAAGTCTGAGGCGGCTGGTGTGTCAGAGAGCCACAAAGCTAGCTAGCAGCGCGAGTGGCCGACGGCTTGTGAGCTAACTTTAGCATCTGTGTACTGTGGCCTGCAGCAGACAGAGGGCTTCTCTTCAGTGTCGTGTGTATTCTCTAAGACTACAGTGTAATGGAATATCAATTTGACATCAATGTGGCTTCTGTCTTGAATTTGCAGTCATTGAATTGAGTTAAGAAACTCTGTGGCACGCATGATGTTGTTGGATGGTACACGCCACAACTGGCACGGCAGTCATGATAGTGCAGACTAATATTAATATTGTGGGTCAACTGTTGTGTTGCCTTGGGCCCACCAGGATGTTCACAGCAAGAAGGGCAGATTTATTTCTGCTCCAACGGCTGTCTATTAGGGCTTGGTGCAGTTCCATTTCTGACCACAGATTTCCTTGGGGGAAATTGTGGGGCGCTATGGAGTTCCTGTCCACTGCCCCACATGAAACCTATTACACTAAGTGTAGCAGAGGAGGCAAGCTAATGAGACATGAAGAAGGTGAACCTCTTACGCAAACATTTAAACACCCAATCCTTGTTTCGCGACTTAGAAACAAACTCCGAAAAAAGTGCCTCACTAATCTTAAAGATCTGATTGAATACATTTACAATTAACAATTTAATGGATCTATGTTTTAAAGTGGTGTGGCACTGCCCACAGCTGGTATACATTACATACCTACACATGCAAACGTAAATTCTGACACAAATTACACTCCATAACCGTCCAAACAAATTTTGACACAAATTACACTCCATAACAGTCCAAACGCATTACACTGTATGAGCTATGGATGTGTTTTGATCAAAACAGACACACAGTACAGTGTGTGGTAACCAAACTCTGCCCTCTGAAAGGAATGACCCCTGACATCCCAATAGCGTACTGACTTTAGCACTGGACAACTTCCAGATAAACCGGGAGAGGAAAGCAGGTGACAATGTCATGGTGTGTGTTTTTGTGCATGTGCAAGTGTACAATATAATGTGTGTGTGTGTGTGTGTTTGTGTGTGAAACAGGCATGGTGACTTTAACCGAGTCGCAGCACAGTGTCTATCTGGGAGAGGAAAAGGAGGAGGAGAAGATAAGCTATAAGGAGGTGTGGAGGAAGAGGAGAGAGGAGGAAATGAGGAAGAGAAAGAGGAAGAAGAGACAGGTGCCTATTCAGCTCCACTGGGATCTCCGCGTTGCCTTCCATCTGCGTCAGAAAAAAAGACAACGCTAGCGACGTGACATTCGGAGCAATCTCTGAATTATTCATCCACACCCCGCCTCATTCTTATCTCTTCATTTCTTCACTTTTCTCTACATTTCATTTTTTGCTTTCTTTCTTTCCTCCACATTTTCATTTTCTATGTTTTTTTTTCCCTTCTTCGTCTTCAAGTTTTTCCACAAACTCGGCACTTTGCCCGGTGCGTGTCGAGGCAGAGGCGGTGGAGGCAGTAGAGATAGCCCACTCTGACGGCAATCACAGGCAAACTTCAGTGACAGCTCGTCAACGCCTTGATTTGCCATGAACTTGAACTTCTCCAAAGCAGAGGTGTGAACATTCAGCTTTTTCTTGCCGCCTTTTGTGTGCATGTGTGAACGTGAGCATCTGTGTGTGTGTGTGTGTGTGTGTGTGTGTGTGTGTGTGTGTATGCAAAAAGGTGTGCATACAGATGTGTGTGAGAGTCTATTAGCACGCATATCTGTGTGGACCTGCGTGCATACGTGTGTGTGTGTGTGTGTGTGTGTGTGCCTGTGCACCAACAAGTGCAATTATTGTTAACAAGAGAAGGAAAAATCCAGCACACCGCTTTTTAACAACACCTCAACCTGGGAGGCCCCTGACGCGAATGCGAATGTTAAACAATGCAATTAAAAGCAGCCGAGTGTCTCTGTGACCGGCAAATCTGTCAGAATCAGATTTAAAAAAAAGAAAAACCTCCACAAACAAATACTGACTTGTGAGACCAACTCTCTTCTGAGGCTAAATTAGACAGACCGGCGCGCAGGAGAGAGGGAATTGAACTTGCAACTCCACACTTGGCGCACACCTTGAATGACAAAGCCCACAAGGTTGCAGAACAATAGGCACTGGGTACTTTTTCTTGCAGGGATCATATTTTTGAGTCTGTGTGAACCTTTAATTAACTAAAGTAGATAAAAGACAGTGTACACACTCCAAAGGGCATGTCCTATGTTACAGCCGAGATTCTTATTTTACCTTAGAACAGATTCTAGTGATGCACCACAACAATGCACCTGTCTATAGATCAGCTGATACAAAGCAGTTGTTCCATTCTGTTTCCATCTCCTTGCATTATCTACTGTTCATCAAATTTGTTTTCTAGCTGACTCTCATCTCTTTAATGCACAGGTCATAACCCCTTTGACCGGGGTCAGTCCTGCAGTATGCCAATGATAAAGATTCTTAATGGGGAATAGAGAAAGAGAAAGGGAGACAACAAGACAGACAGACAGACTGAGAGAGAGGGAGAGAAAGAAGGACTGAAAAAAGGGGCAATCTAGTCAAGCTTTCAATTCACAAAGTATAAATAGTTATCAGAGAACCACCACATAAAAAGCAATGTGCACAAGCACAGAAGTTTGAGTTCCCAGACGCCTAGGAAGTCTTGACAGCAGTGCAGCAGGTTGTATCCATTGTAACTTACCCTGCCCACGCAGAATTGAGTATATAATAATAATATGTTATTTATTAAGGGTTACAAGTATATAGTTTATCTATTAATTATAGGAAAACGTGGGGTGAATGTCAGTGTTGTGGAGAGAAACAAAAGATGTAATGGTATGTCAGTTAAATGGTAATATAAAACAAACGACGACGACGACGACGACAATCCAAAATCCAACGGGTATCCACAATCCAATCACTATTCTACGACCAATCCAAAACCAACTGCCGGGTATCCAAACGCTCTCCCGACTTCCATCTGAGCAGGGCTTTTGTAGCCCAGCCAATCACCCATACACCTGGATCCAATTTCCTGTTGTAACGACAGATAGAGACAGGCATGCAAATCTCATGGGGCGGGGCCTAGACCCGCCAGGGTCGTAACACCATGCCCACACACACACACACACACACACACACACACACACACACACACACACACACACACACACACACACACACACACACACACACACACACACACACACACACACACACACACACACACACACACACACACACACACACACACACACACACACACACGCAAACATACACCTACACACAGAAAGACAGTCCAGTAACAGGCCTTGCATTCAGAGGTCTCAACCTACTGAAGTGCCAATAGACTCAGCTTATGAAACATGCTCCAGAGGAAAAAAAAAGGAGAGAGGGTGAAATCCAGCTGCAATAGTTACTGCTCTAGCATAGCTGACAGGCATCCAAGAGACAAGGCTGCTGTATAACCAGCCCACCCAAACAGAGAGAGAGAGAGAGAGGAGGAGTGGATGAGAGAGAGAGGAAGAAAGCGAGAGCGAGAGAGGGTGAGAGAAAGGAAGAGGGGTAGACCCAAAAATACTTATAAGTTATTAAATGTGAACACTTGTGGCTAGCCACAAACACTTGTATTTCATAAAACTGGGCGCAAACACACACACACACACACACACACACACACACACACACACACACACACACACACACACACACACACACACACACACACACACACACACACACACACACACACACACACACACACACACACACACACACACACACACACACACACACACACACACTACCTGAAAGGTCACATCATTAGAAGACCTTGCTCATATGTATTTTTTTCTTCTCTCTTGTTTTGAATGCATATCTCTTTCAGCGCTGGGCTCTGGGCCACCTCTACTGTTCCTGCGCGTCAACAAGATGTTGGGTACTGTGCATTTGTGGCTATGTGAATAAAACATGCTATCCCCCTGCACACTCTGTCAAACACATCAGAGTGAGAGCCGGGGATGAGCGGTTCTTGACTGTCTAAGCAGCCTGCCCAATTTGGTCGCCGGCGTCTCTGACAAGCACAACCACCTCACCCCCCCCCCCACACACACACACATACCACCCCCCCACCCCCCCAGACTATCCCGGGAGCATTTTTAAAAGGCCAGCGCGTGATGGATTCCCGAAGAACACACAAATATAATTGCCATTTGTCACCACGGCTCCCTCTCCGAGAGGCCACACGGGGGACCTCGGATCCGGAGCGCAGAGTGGGGGGTGAGGGGGGGGGGGGCTATGCTGGCGTTTCACGTTGCACCGCGAAGCTCCATATGGAAAACTGTGTATAAACACTATGCCCCCCCCCCCCCCCCTGCCCCCGACCACCACCACCTACATAGACACCGACACCACCACCTCTCAAATCCCCCACCGTCTGCTTCCTTTTGTCACAGAAAATAGGTCCATAGGAAGACTTTACAATTGCACCCCAAAGACACAGACAGGAGACACATTTGAGACCTCCCAGGAAGGAATATGTAAGGATGTAAAATCACGAAAGGGTATAAACAAGACTCTGGGAATAAGAGATAAAGACTAGGACTAGGGAACGAGAGAGCGAGAAAGTGTATGAGTGTGTGTGTGTGTGTGTGTGTGTGTGTGTGTGTGTGTGTGTGTGTGTGTGTGTGTGTGTGTGTGTGTGTGTGCACATGCATGTGTATTAGGAAGAGAGAGGGAGAGATAGATAGATGGAGAAAGTGTGTGAATGTGTGTGTGTGTGACAGAGAAAGAGAGACAGGGACAGAGAAAAGGAGTTTATAACCGGGACAAACTCTGATTTGCACATTTCATGAAACGGCGAGTGCGACGAGTGAAAGGTGGGAAAGTATACAGGTTGAAAAGCGGCGGAATGCATTCCTGGGTATTTTCACAGCTCCAGTCCCTTCACTATTTCAGCCCTGCACTGGAGACATGTTTGCCCTGCTCCATTAGAATGTCCATCACAGGAAATACTGTAATTCACATGTCACGTCATGCCATCTAGCTAAACAGACCAATCCCACTATCTTGTGATGGCAAACTATTATTACCTGTTTCAAAGAGGAAAAACAGGACAGGAATGACTGAGAGGTTGAGACAATCATAGAAAAGCACACAGCCCCATACCACAGCACCCAGGTGTATGTGTGTGTGTTTTCCTTTTCCAATGAATCATGATAGTACCATCTGCTGAGGGATTTGACATGCTCAAGGAGCCAAAATTGCAGAGCCCCTTTCTTGTGTCTCTCCTAACGCTACACTGATACTGCCTAAAAGAGACTGGCTACACCCGTGTACTGAAACACACTGGCTAAAAATGTTTTTTTCATTATTATTATTGTCTATTACCATTTGATTCAAACATATATATTCTTTTCTGAATTTCAAGGAAAATAAGTAGCAGCGCTTTTGAATTCTCTCATTTGTTTATCTCCCGGATTGGTGAAATAAATATATTATAAATACATATTTTATGGCTTCTTGGGGCCTGCCTACCTAGCTGATTGAAATGCTAATTTGTAAATGTGCGCTGACCTACCAGGAGAGCACCCATCATCGAGCAACACAGCCCGGGGTAGCATTTCTCCTCTTCACAAACACCAATGGCATGGTTCTACCTTTCAATCCGAAGGGATATATATATACATACATATTTTTTTTCTCATTAGAAATTAGATATCCCAATGTCCATATTTATAGTAACAAAACCATGGGAATTATATTGCAGAGGGGGAGAAAATGTACAATGAATATTATTACAAAGACTTCCTGATTGAAATTTTCCTTCGGCACATCAAAGCTCATTTATGGTTTGACCTTCCAACTCTGCAGCAAGGACTTCCTTTATTGAGCAAGGGGACAGGTTTGAAGGGAGCAGGCATGTTATAATTGTCACGTACTGTCCCTTTGACGACCACACAAAGCATATACGATCCATTTCATCCAGCCAGACCCCCACCCCCCCCTTAACTTTAATATACAACCTTAACAGGACCACTGGTATAAGTCCCACAGTGTCTTTATTAACCCTGTGCATTCATGAAAATAGTTGAGTTAACCTGATAACGGCAGACCACTGATATATAATTCCATCACACATGTCTGTTCATAACCAAAAAAATAAATTTGAGTAGATAGACAACAGCTTGAGCCTGTGTGTAGAGGGTAAATTGGCTAAAGTGATTTGAGTTTGAAGCACAGTATCTGAAGAACTCTTGGATGGAAGCATTTTCAGGTTGTTTTACACCGTTCTGATGCCGCCATGTGGTATCTCATTTCAGATGAACGCTCCTGTTCTCATTCTCTCTCTCTCGGCACTGAATGGGCCAGTCAGAATTACTCGACTCTTATTTTCTAGTCATGGCACCTTTTTAATTCTCGATGACAATCACTCAAATTTGGCCCTTCAAAATGCAACCTACTGCAGAGTTCTGACGCTAAGCAAGATGTTTAATATTCCGAGCCACCCTCGCTTTCTCTCTCTTTCACACCGTCTGTCTCCCTCCCTTTTTTCCCTTCTTCTTCTTCTTCCGTCTTGCTCTCGATAACAATGACAAGGAAAGACGGGGCGCCCGGGATTTACTAATTTCAAATTTAGTAATTTGACTGCTGATTGAGGGGAAGAAGTAACCCCTTCAGACCTTGTTCTCCTTAATTACATTTTACAGTGGAGAAGGCAACTTAAAAGACAAGAGCGAGATTTCTGACGACCTGAACCTTACAGTGCTCTCCGGGAGGAGCAGGCTATCATCAATTATCCTTCGATTTCAAAACTGAGCGTTTTTCCGTGATTAATATGTCTGACTGCTATCTAAATCATTAAAAGGGGGCCCTATGAGATGTCGTTTCCTTCAAATGTACAGAAGCACATTGAGGTGGAAAAAAATCACTTATGTTTCGTTGGAGCCAGAAGGTCTACCCTCCTTTGTGTTGTGTGAAATTTGCACGGTGCTAATTTGAGTGGTGTTAATGCAGCATAACAGGGAGAAAATCCTTGGCCTTAAACTTACCATGTTAAAAACACTGAACTACTTTACTCTCTCTCTCTCTTCCCTCTCCCTTTTGCCCTTTTATTCTCTCATTCCCTCCCTACCTCTCTTTCTCTCTCTCGCTTCATTTCTCCTTTCTTTCTCTCCTTCTATCAATCTTTCAATTTCAGTCTCTTCTTCTCTTTCATCTCCGCATGTAGTGCAAACGTGCTCGCCTTTTTCCAATTCTTTCCATTCAAAGCGGGGTAGAAGAATGCCATAAACACAGTCTCCTTCTTCACCACTGCTGCTGCGTTAAACTGCTGCACATCTTGCACAGATTTACCCCGCGCTTTTTTTTGTTGTTTTTTTTTAAGCTGCTACCACAGCTTTCTAGAAAGATCCGTTATGACGTGACTCAGAGCAAGCCTGGTCCAGCTGCCAGACTGCATGCCCCGAGCGTGCTCCACCCTCCCCTGACAACCAACCCCAAGTTACACAGACATGAAAAAGAGAGACAGAGAAAGAGAGAGAGAGAGAGAGAGAGAGAGAGAGGGAGGGATGGGGAGGAAGAGACGGAGGAGGAGGAGGAGGAGGAGGAGAAGGAGGTGGAGAAGGAGCAAGGGAAAGGAGGGAAGAAGGGGTGTATTTTCAGTTTCAGTTAGGGCCCATGACTCACAGATTCCACCGATTTCAAAATCTCATGCTGCGCAAAAGTTCCACAGGAAACAAACTGGCTTCCAAAAAAAAAAAAACTACAACAGCATACAATGCATCTGTTGGAGACATTACAAGACAGGGCAAGGGTCAGCAAACAGATGTTTGTAACATCCAAAATGAAGCATAAAAAGAAAAAAAAACTGGGGAAAAAAGATACCAAAAGTCACCTCACCATTTCACATGAGGAGTCTATAAAAAAACAAAGCATCAGCACACATGGTTCCTTTATTTGCTCAGTATCAATCGCAGCATTAAGCTGGCCTAATGGACAGCTGTGGGTCAATGCTCTTTATCTTCAGGGTGCCAATCAAGCCCTTAAGCCCTGGGAATCAGGCCGGGGTGCAGAGGTGCCTCGTCTCTCTCTGAGTGGCTTTTTAAACGGGGAGACGGCAATATCGATCCCTGCTGGCAAGCGTGTGTCTGGATGCGAGTGTGTGCTTGTTTTTTAATGTGTGTATGAGAGTGAGTTGCGGGATCTCTGACTGAGGTGTTTGTGTGAGTGTGTGCGCGTGTGTGTGTGTTTTTTGCAACTGGACAGAACACTTCTGAGCCTTCTGAGGTGCTGTGTGTGTATGTGTGTGAGAGTGTCAGTGTGTGTTTGTGTGTGTGAGAGAGTATCAGTGTGTGTGTGTGTATGTGCGTGTGTGGCAGATACAGACAGAGAGTGTGTCTAACAGTGTGTGTGTGTTTGTGTGTGTGTATGTGTGTGTCTGGCAGAGACAGACCGAGAGTGTGTCTAACTGTGTGTGTGCGTGTGTGTGTGTGTGTCAGGACTGGAGCCAGGGCTCCGCTCCCCAGTCACCCTTCAGTGATCAGAGGACCTGGCAGAATGACCCGGCGCCGGGGCGATGAACCTGCAAACACGGCGGGGCCAGACGAGAGAGCCGCCCCGCCACCACACACAGGGACGCCTAATAGAAATGGGGTTTAACCTTAATGTCAAAGCCAAAACCCTGTTAGAGACCCAGTAATCCCCTCTGCTCTACTCTCATTTGAAGTGGGTTCCTCTCTCGCTCTCTCTCCTCCTCCATCCCGCTCCCTCTGTCTCCCTCTCTCTTTCTTTCTGTGTGTTTTTTTTCCTCAATCTACTCTCTTCTTCCCCCTCTTCCAACTGATGTTTTGTGTGCAGGGTGAGGGAAGGTGCAGGCACCCAGGAAGCCACTGGGACTGGATCCTGCAGCGAGGGGAGTCTCTTTGCGGAGGAGCGCAGGAATTCAACTGCTGGGGTCTCCCAGAGAACCAGCTCCTCACTGCAGTCTCTGTGCAGTCTGCCTTTGGAGTGATTCTTCATCTGCATACTATTCTATGAGTGTGTGTGTCTGTATGTGAGTGTGTGTGTACATCTAATTGCTCAACACACACTCCGTTCCCCCCAAATGTTTGAACAAAAAGGAAAATTCCAATATAAATCTTTAGCTAGCAACTGAAACAATGCACACGAATGTTTGACATGAGGATGTAGGACTGGAGAATTCTCAGCTGAAAAAAAGTGGGTGTCAGAGGAAAAGAGTGTGTGGGGGGAAACAAAGATTGCTCAAATATTCTGCTGTGAAAATATGAAGTACACGATTACATACACACTTCCTGGGTTCAAGCCTGCAGGATTTTAAATCTCAGAATATCAAAAGAAAACACATACATGCTTGAGAGAACGGAATTTAGCGGTTCAGGGAATGTTAATTAGAAGGCTTGAAAAAAACACACCATACATCGACACCCGAGACAATGAGGAAATAATTACCCTCGGATGTAGAACTACAATGGCCATTTTAATCAACCCCTGCATAAGCATTTCACCCTATTTATACAGTTTCTGATTCTCTGACCCGCTGCTAAGTAATCACTTGAAAATTACCTCTCTGTTTTAATGGCCTCTTGCTTTAGAAACATAATTTGTGCAGAGACAGAATGGATGGCAGCCGACTTCAGAACAGAACCCGGCCCACAACCGGCACATTAGAACCTAATCTGGCCTGGTTCTGCTCCAGGGTCGTTCACCATCTGAGAGCGCTGAATGGAGTCGGGTGGGGTTCTTGATTTATACGTATCTTTTTTTTATCCTTACATAACAACAATGAAATCAGTCTTTTTTACTGGAAATGGTTACAGGACTTCAACAATAAGAGCCCCCCCCCCCCCACCTTTAAAAATGAAATGTATGAGAGTGTATTGAATACGAGTGTGTTTTACATGAATGTCTTTTGAAAGGGCTGAGGTAACAGTACAGTAGTTTTTGTTACCATTCCTGTGTCACATTGTATTCCTTTAGTGAATGATTTCATCTACCCTGAAAGGAGAATGTGCAGCTCTTCTGACCTCGCTCCTACCAGCACCAGTAGCACATTCACACCAGGGCAACATCAGAAGCACTTCCTGAGAGAGGAGTTATATCCAATGTGTGGATACACTTCCATTAAACAAATATTCATCAACCTTTTGAAGTGTCACATATCCGGCAGTGTAAAAAAGGTCACTTCGCTCCTGTCAAGTGAACAACCTTGAGGATTCAACCAGTGAGAGGGCACAATCAGGGATTCACACAAAGGCCAAGTTAATGTCTTTCTTTTTATAGTGCAAAGCCTCAAGTCTGTTTGACCTTATTGGCTCTCTTCAGAATTTCCAGACTGATAAAAAAATTGGAGAGCGGGAGAAAAGTAGGAGTTCTTCAGACGAGACAGTGCTTCTTTATCCAGGAGAGCACTTAGGAACTATTTGACACACCATGAATAATGTGGTGATTAACCACCTAAACTGGCGTTGTGTGTGTGTGTGTGTGTGTGTGTGTGTATGGGGGAGGGGGGTCGCTGTAATTTATTTTAGACTGGTAAGGCTTGTAAAGCCAAAGACCCTCATTTCAGGAGGAGATAGAAGCTTCTGGAAAAGAAGCTGCATTTCTGAAGTCGGTAGAATGGAGGAGGAAAAAGAAAGCCTACTCCCACTCTCTCTCTTTCACCCTTCCGAGCACTCAAGAAATGACTGGCTCCAATGTCATTTCAGGCTATTTAAGCACTATGACACAAGTGAGAGAGGGGTTGGTGAAGGATATCCCCATGGACCCCATGAACACGGGTGGGATACTGCTTTTATACGACAGTTCTACTGCCGGCTTATTGAGTTTGAAGACACCAAATTGTGTTTTCTTTTGTTTATATTGATTTTATTTATTCATTTCCCGTCCCCCAAAAAATTGTTCAAACCTGAGTTTTCGGCGTCAAGCGTTGCCCAGCAACAAATACTGTCCTTCTGCAGCCAAGTTAAATCAGAGAGGCTATTTGTCCACATTAATTTGTTCATCTCTTCACATTAAATGTTCATTATTACATTCCCCCTATTCCATTTGCTCCCTTTCCTCACTCAAAAACTGTATGTACAATAATACAATTTCTGCCTACCTTCTGCTCTCTCACTTTGAATTAATGAAATGTTGACATTGTACAATCCAACGGTTTAAGTATATAAAACGTGGAGTGATTGTTAGCGGTGAAGAGACTGAGTAAGGCTGTGCCAGGATATCCCCACTCATGGAATGCCTCTTCTTCGGAAATGTATAAATGGCTCGACCGGACCTAACTGTTGCATAATTAAAGGGTATATTCAACTAAAACATCCTTTGGAGACTCAAGCAATACTTCAACCCGTCACAGGCCTCACGCAGTTTTGTGTGACTTTCCAGAGACATACTCACAACAACTAAATCAGAACAGTGCTTGCTGTTTTCTAAGAACTGAGGCTGACTATTGATTTCCGGATTCACAACAAAGACGTCAGGTTGTTATCTGACTTGTGGGGGTTTATTTTCCTCCTCAGTAAGTGGGCTTTCCTCCTCTGATGCATCCACATCTCTCCATCTGTGCAACAGAACCGCAGGGGGAAGAGAAAGAGAACACTCTCTCTATCATCATCATCATCAGTTTGCCAGACGATCTCTCTATTGTTAAGCGGCCTGACATACATTGAAAGGCCCCATCAATGCGGACGTTTCTGTTTCAATCACAGTAGCCTAAAACAGGGTGACATCTACTTTCTGAAGAGGAACATGGACACAGCCCAGTCAGTCATTCACAGTCTTCAATATCTCTGAGCGAAAAAAGGGATCGATCATGATATGGAATGAACCTGTCTATTCCCAAACTTCACAAGTCAGATGACATGAGAAAGACAATGAGAGACAGACAGAAAGAGAGAAAGAGAGAGAGAGAGGCAGAGGGAGAGAGAGAGAGAGAGAGAGAGAGAGAGAGAGAGAGAGAGAGAGAGAGAGAGAGAGAGGGAATGAAAGACATGATACACTGCACCTGCTTGTGCAAAAAGAGAATGCCTCCCATGTGGCTAAAGTTTCTAAAACCAGAAGCGTGGGCATGGAGCATGTTTTGCTTTGGCTGCATGGGTAAACAAACAACCAACAAGCACGTCATCACACGAAGCTGAAAGAGAGAGCAAGAGAGAGAACAAGAGAGAGAAAGAAAGAAACACAGAGGAAAAGAGTGAGAGCTGGAAAACTTGACAACCTAGAAACAAAAGAACTGTTGTGAAAGGCAAAAAGAATAACCCAAAAAAACAATCCACCAACAACTGCATGGATGGAAGCAATCACTTGCTATTAGCGTTGCTAGATGCCACAGAAGCCTGGAGGGGGGGGGGGGGGGTAGAGAAAGAGAAAGGAGAGAGAGAAAGAGAGAGAGGAGAGAGAAAGCGAGAGAGAGGAGCGATAGAGAGAGGTAACAGAAACTCACTGCTCTTTCTCTCTTATTCCTCCTGAATCACTGTGATCAGGCTTTCGTGAAGGTCTGCAAGCTGTGCTCCAAACAATAGCAAAGCCAATGAGATTGAATGGTCTGCCGTAATGCGGGCGTTTGACCTGTTTAAATGAATTGTGTGAGGCTGTAGCCATGGGGATAAAGAGGTCTTAGGGGGCGATCACACTGCGCTGCCGGCGACTGGAGAGGCTATACATAACCCCAGCAGAACTAAGAATAAGATTCTTCACAAGCATGAGGACAGGGTGGATATTATTACAAGTGCTTTTGAAAGAGAAACAGAGGATAGGGTGCAGAGACAGAGAGAGAGACAGAGAGAGAGAGAGAGAGAGAGAGAGAGAGAGAACATGGCTTCTCACAATGGAACTATGTGATATGGGTGTGGTGGCCATTTTCCTCTTTAATAAAAAAAAAAAAACAGAAATAAAAAAATAAAAACAACAAATGGTGAGAGTTTTCCAATCACAACCACAGCTTCACAAGGCCAAAAAACACAGTTTCTGCCTTTCTTTCCCAACATCTGAAATAGAAAGGAGAGAAAGAGTGAGAAAAAAAGAAAGTGAGAGAGAGAGGGCGAGAGATCCAGAAACAGCATGGAAGCATTATTTCATTCCACTGTGAGTTTTATACCTCCAGGGCTTTTTCCTGGCTCCAAACAACACAAGGGTGGTACCTCTTGTACATACACTGTCTTCATCTGGGCCGTGCAAAAATGGCTCAGGCCTACTGCGGAACTACTGCTATTTTAACATTGATTAAAAAAATAACAACAGTTAGTCGCTTGTCTCCATTTTTACAAACAGAAAGAGGCTTTCTCTAAATTGATGAAAAGTATCAAGTATTAGGTCATGTTAGCCTGGACCTGTCTCACAAGCACCTAACTAACTAGCTATTTGGATCCAAGATCCATGACCTCGAATACGAGACTCCTATCATGGAATCACAAAGCATTAGGCAGATAAGGCAATATTGTGCTCTGTAGCGTAGCGAAGGGAGAGAGCATTCACCCCACCTGGCCTTGTACCGAGGTCTACGGGGTACTAAACCTGCACCCTGACCACAGCGCCTAAGAGCCTGGCTCGTTATGGTATGGCAGTCAGAGCACATACTCATCTGTAGTGACGGCACGCTGTCACATGCACATTATAGCAGTCAGATATAGGACTACTCAGGGGCGAAAAAGGTGTCACATCACCACACAAAACATGCAAATGTGTGCCATGTACCAATATACACTATATATATACTCTACAACTACGCTACTCACGACAGCACACTTGCCCTTTCTGGGGCCTTCTGCAGCAGTGCCCCGTGTCTACCAGCAAGCCCTGACCCTGGTCTATCTGTTTCAAATCTATGCTGTTCGTTTCAAACATCATTGCATTGACAAGCATTATCCTTTTAATGGCAAGGCGGCTCAATTACGCCTTAGCATTTAGCATTTCCAATTTTATGAAATGTTAAAATGATAGCTAAGTTATATCTAAGAAATGTCACTAAAATATCTAGTCAAAAGCGAATAGAGTGAAAAGAGGATCCAGTTTCCTACAGTCAGTATACTCTTCTGGGATTCACTGTGTTGCCTGTGACTGAGTGACGCACCTGAACAATAATGCCATTGATGTCGCATATAACATTAGCGCAATAGTAGTCTGTTGCCTCCGAAATGTAACAGCACTTTTGTCAATGTCAACTGTCTATAACACCAAACATACCTATCATGATCGAGATTGTGGTGTTGGAATACTCTAACCCTTGTCAGCTGTCCAGTGTAATAGCACAAGCAGCCTCACAACACAACAAACAAAAAAGGTGTTTAAATCGCAGTGCAAAAGAACAATGCCTAGACATGCTTCTAACAGATAGATTGTTGCCTCAACAGACATTCTATTTTAAACCCTGGATGTTCTTTGGTGACACACTTTATAGAAACCATTCCACTGGGAACACCCCTTCCAGCCTTGGCGTGGAAAAAAAGACTCGTTTTTACAGAAAACCCCAAACAATCCTTCCTCTTTTAGGGGCCCACCTCAGGTCAGTTAGTTAATTTAGCCAACAAATGTAGGCAGTCATCCGGCAGCCAGGCCTAAGTTCCGAGACCTGTGGTTTCCACTGCACCATCAGGTATGCTGGATTTGTCTTTCTGCCCCAACAAATCTCTGGTGTATAGGTCCTAGCCAGGACACTCCAAGCCAAACCACAAAGGGCTTTCCTTACTCGCTCAGTCCTCTGAGAGCTTGGCCCAGCCACCACTGAACACTGCCATTATTATCTAATAATACGGCCCCCACAGAAAACACACACATACCGCCAAAGCTAAATGGCTAAAGCTATATGAAATACACCCCACGCACGTGATTTTGAGTGGCTTGATTTATGTAAGTGTAGTGTGGACACGTGAAACACTGCTTGAAATGTCTTGGAGATGGAGGGCTAGTGATCTCTCTGCAGTCCATGATTAAGGAGAAGTGAATAATGATTCACAAAAAATGTGAATAACTTTCAAACGTTCAACAGATTTAGTCAGTGACAGTCCAAAGGGAATCACCTCAACATTATACCTTATTAATAACCTCCTAAAGAAGGGCATATTCTTTTCATTTGCAGACGCAAGGAAATTCAATTAATTTCTTTCTTTGCAGGGGGACAGAAAGGAATCCTGACACGACGTTTTGAATTCATCACAGATTCTGTATCTACTGATCACAGAACTTTATATTTTTCCACACGCTCGCGGAAACACACTGGGCATGAGACCCAGTTCTCGTAAAAATAAATGGGAACCAGTCTGTAGGATTTGATGTAGGCCAAACAAACCCGATTTATCATTGACTTCACTAAAATCTACAAACCACTTGCAAACCGGTGTTCACTTCTGTAGTAGTCTGTGAGAATAGAGGAACTTTGAAGAGGAACCCTCTTAGTTTGTGTATCACTAAGGCATACACATCTAAAAAAACTCAACAGATTCCCTAATTTCAGACAATCGTCTACAAAGAACTAACATTTAAACATACATCACTTGAAAATGCATTTCCCCATTGACCCAATATGGGTAAAGCTCCCTTTTATATCAGTTTGCAAAACAAAAAATAATCTGTCGAAGTTGACCTGAGTATCACTGCTGTGACACACTAGCTATCAAACACATGACACTGAACAAAAAAGGGTGAGTAAGTAAACAGTTAGTAGACGTTACCAAACACACGCACGCACACACACACGGACACACACACACAGTCACCCAGTAGTCAGTACTCTACTTACTTCTGACGAGGTTGTCATGGGTGTAGCCTCCTCCCGTCACATGTTCTGGCGTTCCGCTGGATTGTGGTTCCCCTGGAGACCGAGTTTTGGTTGTTGATGTGGCGTCTGGTGATTCACAACTGTCATTGTTGCATGCGCCTGGAAGCGAAACAGAGCGGATGACCTCATTCGAAAGCCACATAAAAACCACAACATGGAAACGTTGTTTGTGTATCTGCATCAACCCTTGCTACCTCAATCTATTTGCACCCGCTGAACTTCAAGAACTGCAGTGTGTTGATGTACATCAAGGAAAAAAAGGTCAGAGCAAAAATTAGCTTGGCTTAATATCGAGTGGAGGCCTCAGCTGTACCCTTAGCCAGATAAAACATATTCCTTTTTGGCACACAAGTTACACAACAGTGTGGGCGGACCAGGTAACGTTCAGGCCAGAGTTCTGGATCTCATTTTCTCCTCTCCTCTGCTTCTCCGCACCCAACTACCTGCCAAGTTTTTTACAGCCATAAAGACCGCATTCATCTAACTCGGGGAAAAAAGAGAAAACAGTGGGCAAATGTGCCTGATAGCCATGCAAGAGGCCTAAAACCAACCTTTAAGACTTGTCTTCGTCAAACATTCTCATAGCATAACTCATAACTCTGAGGTAATATTTATTCACACTCGGTAATTGCACTTTCTGTCTCAGTGCAATGAGAAAGTTTGTTTTCAACAGAACTGGTACACAGATCTCTCTTTAAAAGTACAAGTGGGATTGGGAATTGGTGGCATTATCTTCAACAAACCTCAAGAAATAAAAACCTGCACCCGCCCTCCTACCCCCTGCTCGCATCTTCTATTATTATCAGTGGAATTGTGCAACACCTGAGGTGGCTCAGCTGTTTTGGCTCCAGAGATAAATGAAGAATGTATCTGCAGAGCCACTGCAATCCCCCCCCCCTTCTTTCTTTCCTCCTCCCGAACAAAGACTATATTTGTTTCAACTCCTAGACTCTCTTCCCACTTCTTCTCACCAGCCTGATGAGAGGACATGATGGATATGGTACAGTTGTTTTAGATACAGAGATAGATATGGCCTCATCTTGGCCACTGGTCTAATGCATGGAGAACCTTTTTTAATTTTATTTTTCATGCCTGCGGCGCCTCTCCTGAATCGATGCACTCTTACTAAGCTATGGCTGGCGTGATGCATCAAAGTATTTAGTGATTACAGTTTGAAGTAAATTAGGTCTATTCTCGGGAACATAACACAGCCCTCTGAGAGGGAAATCCAGCCTTAACACTGATGCTTTGAAGGTCCCGAGAAAATCCATTTGCCACCAGTGTCTGTGATTGCTTACTTTGTCCTACTTTGCTATTTTTTGACAGTGCTGTAATGATGCTCGGTATAAATAGAATGGTTGACGGTTCAGTGGCTGCTTTTAAAAAAATGGGGCCAGGCTTATTTTACATGTGATAATCTTATGGGCAACTAGAAAGTTAATTAAAACTATAATTGGCATTGGGTGTTGCTAATAGCCACCAAGGCCCCCCCTTCAGTCCTTTGTAAGAAAATAATGAAAACTTTACACACCAGGCCTGATGCAGGCTTGTACATACTGATGTCTGGTCTATCTACAAATATAATTTGAAGAAATAATTTGAAGAAATAGGTTCTGCCAGATTGTAATTTATAGCGCATTTAAGCAGTAGCATGAGCAAAATGCAGTCTGAATGTTACCTTGAGGTAATGACACATTTATATGCACATATCTAAGAACATTAGGTGTAACTAAGGCAAATGTCAATGTGTATTCCGTGAACATAAGTTAGCTGGTAAAAAAAGGTCGTAATGCAATCAAGGAGACTTACCTTGAGTGGAGCTGTGCAGAAGACGACTCGTCTCCTGTTGCAGGTCAGTCGCTGGCCCTACAGGCCCTTCCGGAGGTAACACTGTCTCCGCGGACATGAGACAGCCTCCTTGTCCAGACACTGTACACACCCGAAAATGTCTCCCCTTCGTAGTTATCACCCACCAACCCTGTTCATGAAAATAATACTTCAGTGAGTCTCGGCTTTAGGCTGTAACATAGCTGGAATGCTATGAGTATGTTGATAAGCGCGCCTTGCTGATCTTTGCTGTGAAGAAAAGTGACGTCAACTTGCAAAATGTCGTTAAAAAGTTGAGGAAAGTTTCTGTTCCCCCACTCCCGAAATTTCAAATGTTAGGTCGTTAATTCCGGACACCTCTCACTAAATGTTGGCACTGAAGTCTACAAATTAGATGACATAGTTACTTTTCATCGAAAATGTAACAGATTTTGTAAACACAAACACAGAGTTGATAAGTAGGCTACCTTTCTAACATGTCAACTCCCAGTCTTCAGGCTTGAGTTATTCCCATCCTCTCCACACTGAAAAGCACCGTTCTCTTCACACGTTTTCTGAGTTATGTTGCCGAGACTTTAACAAAAAAGAAGTGTATATCAATACATCCACAATTTCAAACGTTCTGTTTTCTGATGAACTGCTTAAAAAAGCCACGGCAATTGTGTCCCGCCGCTCACGCTGGTTTTGCTACTTCGCTGAAGAAAGTTCGACTGAAACATTTTTCATCACATCCGGATTCCGCTCGCGACTCGCACCCTGACACACTGCCAGCTGCACCCGCGTGGTGCTCGTTAGTTCTTAAGCTGAGAGAGTGGACTCAAGAGTGGTTTCAAAGCAAGCCAGGTCCAAAAGACTTTGGAAGTCCTCTTAGAATGATATAAGACATATTTATGCAAAATGTTACGCCCGCCAGTTTATGGAGATCTCTATGATCGACTATGGAATTGATCTTAAAGTTATTTTACTCCTTTAGCTGTTTACATTAAAAAGTGAAACGTCAATATGTTGTTGTCAGATTGCAAGCATTCAAATTATAGTAATACGTGTGCTTTCAATTGATGATTTGTAATATAATTGTTCAATTAATGACAGTTTATGAATCTTAAGGGCATTATATCATCACACTGAAGATATTTGTTATATATATATTTATTAAACACACACACACAACCCCCATATACTTCACCCCACAACCTTATGGCAACAATACCGGAGATAAAGTCCTGCGGAACATGAAAGCGGATGACTGATGTGAGTTATGCCCTCCTCATTGACTGGGTGAACTCCATTTTCTGCTCCTAATGCAGAAATCACTGCGGGTCTCTGGCATAATGATTTACGATGAATCTGTGTCAATGCTGAACTCCGCAAACCCCACATAATCCATCTTGCAGATACAACTGGTGCTGTGGAGAAACACTGCATTCTCCGTTTATAAGTGTTGAATCTATTACCTCTCTCATCCGTAATCACATAAGGCCTCGGTGCTCCTTGGACGGTAATTACTCGTAGCCTATATGCTCCCTGACTCCCCAGCAAAGCTAAAATTCCCTGCCAGGAGATACCGTGATATAAAAAAGTCACCCATTAGGAAACATATACCAATTCGAGGGTCCTGGCCCACACAATGTATTTCGGTGTACAATTTAAATATATATATTTCAGAGTAAGTTAGGCTATGGGAAAAAGACAATGTTATAAATTTAGCCTCAATTGTGGCATAACAGTAGAATACAATTCAGTCTGGAGATTGATTAGGCCAATACATTATAAACCAAGAAATCATCTGGCTTTAGACATGTCCTTGCCTGTCCTTATCAGATACAGTACATATTTTTGTTGTTGTTGTTGAGAACAACTGACCAAACAGAGCAGGTTCCCTGAGACTAGTGCATGAAGCGTGTGAACAAGACTGAGAGTTTTCTGACTCGTCAGATGTCTGTTAAAATGCTGGCTTTCCTAACAGATTCCCAGTGAAACCAACCTTGTTTCATCCATCATGTGATCTAATTTATGAGTGTTGTCCAATCTTGCTTGTCATTTACAGGACCAGTCTTAAATCTTACTGGCTCCACTGTAGGGTTGCTATTTCACTTGTGGTTAACAACCACTTTTAGAAGACTTGTATAATTTGCTCTCCTGAGGCAAAAGGGGCTTTTTGGCACCAATTCAGTATTATTGATGGGCAAGTTGCACTTGGTATAAAAAAAGCAGCATAAACCCTACACACACAGGCTTATGAACTGTTAAAAGGCACTAATACTGTGATAAACGCAATAACATACATACACACACACACTCACACACACACTCACACTCTCACACACACACACACACACACACACACACACACACACACACACACACATACACACAAACACACAAACACACAAACACACACACACACACACACACACACACTTTATCAACAGTAAACAGTGAACCCTTCAGCTTTACCTGCTTTCCAGCAACATGACAATCAAAAGAAGCCCCTGAGTGTCACATTTAGTTCATGGTTCACAGTACGGCTGTCCCAGTGGATGGTTCCAGTAAATGCCTGTCTGTGTACTCCACAGTCACAGTGCTGACAAACATCCTCCCTGGTGTGAAGTCATGAGGCTATGAGCTTGAATGAAGACTCAGGCTGTGTGTGTGTGTGTGTGTGTGTGTGTGTGTGTGTGTGTGTGTGTGTGTGTGTGGTGGGGTGGGTTGTCAGACTGTCACACCGTGTCAGCACGGTGTCAGCGTGGCGTCAGCTTCACACACACATCTCACACACACGCAGGCAGGACGTCTCTATTGACTGGCACTGTTTGTCTGGCACTGGGCCTGATTGCTGAAGTGGTGCCAACAGGAGAAAGAAAAAACAGGCTCAGTAATCCTCTCTCTCTGTCTCTCTTTGGGAGTTCTGACACACATAGAGACACACACACACACACACAAACACAATACACACACACACACACACAAACACACACACCATGTTTCACAGTACATGCATGCGTCAGAATTACCTGTCTCCGCGGCTACGGCACTGACAGGAACACAAAACCGTCCGACCGTGATTTTGGTAAACATTTGAGTTCGTGAAGCACTACATGGAGGTGGTTTCCAGGCGCGGTAGCCATGGCAGCCGAGACGAGACAACATACCCTGCTAGTCACTACCACAACCTGGTTCCATGTCTAGCAACTGTACTTTATTATGAATTTTAAAGGAAAAATGTAAAAAAAAAAAAAAACTGTGAAAGTGAGATGGTGGAAGCGGACAAATAGGAAACCTGTAATTACACTAATGAGCGTATTCTTCAGCTCTGTGATTGAAAAAAAATGGCAAACTTACAGGCGCTGCTGAGCTCCTATCTGCTCTAATGGTCGCCAGGAAAGGTAAGTGTGACTTTGAACCCTCTGCGGTTCAGCACCACAATGCACGCCTGTAACTGATCAAATCTTCAAAGACTTCGCACTAGAGACTCAGCGGAGTGAGGAGAACCTAATAAGTCTGCCTTTTGAAGGCCCCGCCAAAAAAAAAAGAAGAGGAAAAAAAGAATAAAACGGAACCCTGCCAATCCCCAGTCAAGCATGAAGACAATGACCACTGATGACCTGCCTGATAAATGGCGTTATGGGTATTTTCACTCATGTTCTGGTCAGCGACTGTGATCAGCATATTCTGCCTTTTTACAGTTCACTCCATCAGCACACACCAAGTGAGACAGAGAGCAACAGCAAGAGAGAACGAGGCAGAGAGAAAGAAAGAAAGAAAGAAGGAAGGAAAGAAAGAAAGAAAGACTATTTAAATGATCAATGAAAGCATGAGAGAAAGAAAGTGGTTAAAGTGAAATGAGAATGGAAGAGAAAACAGGCACAGGGAAGGGATGATAAAAAGAAAGAGAGGGAGAGAAAGAAAGGGAGAAAGAAAGAAAACACAGAGGGAGAAGGAAAGAGAGAGAGAGAGTGTCCTTTCTGTATCCTGACCTGGCAGAAGAATCTTATCTGTCTAAAAAGCACATGGCATGTGCAAATAAACTCATTAGGACAGCCTTCTTTGTGATCAGGCACTATGTAATTCCAGTAAATTGATTGGTGATTAAAACAATAACAAATGTCTTCTATTCCACAGAAGTGAAGATGTGTTTTTGTGTGCGTGTGTGTGTGTGTGTGCAGATGTGTGATGTAGCTGCCGTGGGAGACGCATGTGTGTGTGTGTGTGTGTGTGTGTGTGTGTGTGTGTGTGTGTGTGTGTGTGTGTGTGTGTGTGTGTGTGTGTGTACACATCTGGGCCGGCGTCTGGTATTACTTCAAGTATGCCTGTAATCAGTTGCAAATGTTAACTCGGGCTGGCCACTGGTTCATAAATATGTATCTGTGAAAATGGAAAAGCAGGAAAGCCTTCTGACTGCTGAGTGCAGGGGTTGAATGACAACTAATGACACACCTAAAGAGTTGAAGAGAGAGAAAGTTAGCGAGAGAGACAGACAGAGAGAGATAAAGAGAGAGAGAGAGAGAGAGAGAGCAAGGGAGGGAGAAAGAGAGGGAGAGGTAGCTTGGAAAAGAAAATCAGTGCAGCCACAGAATCTGCATGTGCAGTGGTTAAACACGTGAGCAAAGACCAAAATAGCTAACAGGTTTTGAAGTGTGTGTGTGTGTGTGTGTGTGTGTGTGTGTGTGTGTGCGTGTGTGTGTGTGTGTGTGTGTGTGTGTGTGTGAGTGTCAGTGTGAGTGTGAGTTTCTCTATATGTGTATACACGTGGATGCTGTTGGTGCACATGTTCTGTGAGATCAAAGTGAAAATAAAGACCTGTGCCAGTTTAACCTCGTTGACATTTCTCTAAAAAACACAAATACACGTCACATTATCCAATCCTTCTCTGGAGCACAGGTTGACGGCTTTCTGACATCTCTGCCAACAGACCAAGGTCACTGGAACCTATTCTAAACAGAAGGCAGTGGGAGGCAGTGAAGAACATACCTTGTCTATGGAGAGATATCAGCGTCCATAAAGCATCCTCCCAATACACACAAATAGACACACAGACACACATCTCAGATCCCCTCCAACACACACACACCCGCACGCACGCACGCACGCACGCACGCACGCACGCACGCACGCACGCACGCACACACACGCACACACACTTCCACCCCCAACACTGGTAGCTCTTGTGTCAGATTCTCCATATTTCACAGCTGCAGCAGGCTCAGGAGTATGTCAAAAACATGTCAGATGGAGGGCCAAGCATATGGCATTCCCTGACTGGGAGGCAGGCTGAGAGAAAGGGACTTATTAAAAGAAAACAACAAGAATGTTTAACAGTACATTAGCATCATGTTTCTGCGCCCGGGGTTTTTTTTTTTATTGTGTTTATGCTTATCTATGTAATGTGTGGCCATTCAGCTCAGTATGTGTATGTATTTGTGTTCATCTCAGTCTCTCTCTTTCTCTCCCTAGCTCTCTAGTGTTCTGTATGTTTTGCATCTCCATTGCACATCCACTTACTGATGTTAATGTGTGGTTGTTCAGCTCTGAGTGTGTGTGTGTGTGTGTGTGTGTGTGTGTGTGTGTTTGTGTGTCCATGTGGTTGTGTGTGTGTCAGGGATGAGATCGGATAAGGCCAGGGTGGACCAGTGTCGCCCAGATTGACAGATGACCCACCCAATCAAAAGTGTTGGGGCCTATGATTTGAAACTGAGTGAAGGAATAAAAAAAAAAAACATAGGTTGCCATATGAGAAAATACGTTTAAAAATAAATAATAATAATTTTCTTCATACTTTTAGAAACACAATTTTCTTTCTTTTCCAGGCTTACATTAACATGATTGGGTAGGCTACTCACACATAAGTAAATGCTAGCTGCATCAGTCACTAATGTTAGCCATATCATAAGTGTTTGCAAGCTGAGCTAGCTATAGTTAGCCATTAGAAAAGCTTATAAACTAGCCACTGTAACCTAATCACGTCGAAACAAATTTGATAAGCACTGTCTTTACTAAATATTGAAGAGAGCACAGTCTTTCATGCACAGAAACCTAAACGGATGATTTATGTCCTGCACTGAATTGACAACTGCACTTTTCATTTTGTGGACAAAAGGCTGATTGCACTTCTCACTTTGTGGACAAAATAAACGAAATTTGTATAGACAAAAGCAAATTCTGTCCACATTATAGATCCTAGGCCATCGAACGTTCATTTTGTCCACATAACAGTCATGCTTTTTTAAGGAAAGCATGATGTACATTGTGTCGGTCGTGGTGCGACCGCACAGGAACGGCACACTCCTGCCCCATATTAGCGACCGCTAGCGCACACAAGCAAACATACAACTGATTACTCGAACCTCAACAAAGTTCAAACCATTTATTCAAGTGGACACGGTTGGTGCACCAACTGTGGGTCACTGAGAAAAGATACTTGGATGACCAACTTGTTGAAGAGTTTGTGGCCTCTGATAGATGGTCAGTCCGACGCAAGAAGTGGCAGCTGGAAACACAGAACATTTACTTTGGTTCCTTGCTAATTACCCTGCTAATTGCCTAGGCTGGCAGAGGGGACACTGGGAATGCTCTGGGCCAGACCACTTTGATAAAGTGGGTTTTATATACTTAGAAAGTGCTTTTTTATTACCTAGTTATTTCTTTGTTGTTTAAAACACTGAGGAATACTACGTTTATGTTTCAGGGTCTGTCTTGTCATTGTGTGTGTGTGTCCTGTGTCACCTCCATAAAATCCACGTGTGTGTTGTGCAGTGTGTCGCTTGTGGCAATAAAAAACTGACTGAAGTTAGCCTTGTTTGTTTGTTTGTTGTTTTTGTGTATTGTTTGTCACACACACACACACATACCCTCTCACACAGACTCTCTCTCACACAGACACAAATACATGGAAACACACACACACAAAGAAAAATCATTGTTCTCATGTTCCATTGTGGTAAGAAATACATTGATGTGAATTAACATCTGAATCTTGCTTTTGTTTTACTAGATGTAGGCTTCAAAAGTACATTTTAAAAAGGGGGTCCATATTATAAT
The DNA here is from genome assembly GCF_900700415.2 of Clupea harengus. Lineage (NCBI taxonomy): Eukaryota > Metazoa > Chordata > Actinopteri > Clupeiformes > Clupeidae > Clupea > Clupea harengus. Next base: position 11,061,486 of record NC_045167.1, on the reverse strand, counting down.
TTGACAGAAATTTGAGTGTACAAAATAGTGGCCCACCCTAATTCACAAAAGACCACCCATCTTAAAATATCTGGCCTCACCACTGGTGTGTGTGTCTATATATCATGACGGCCCGAGTCTCGGTTGCCGTCAAAAATGTGGGTTTGGCCCAAAAAGCTCAGGCAGAGCGAGGGTTCAAAAATATAAGTTTTATTAACTCTTCAAATATCCCAGATACCTGCTAAGCCTCTAACTCAGTAGAGGACAAAAATCAGCAGTCTCCGGAAATGTAACCGGCTATGCCTCTAAATTGGGTAGAGGACAACAATCAGCAGTACCAATCTCTGATTTAAAAATACCTGCTAAGCCTCTTCTAAAATAGAGGTCAACATATATGTACATACCTGAACAAGACCAAAAAAACCCTAGACAGAACAATGAACATATATAGGAGGTGGCCAGCACCATTTCTAAAACAAAGGGGAGACACAAAAACCAAACAATACACAATGACAAGACAGACCCTGAGACAAAAATAGTATTTCTTCCGTATCCTAACACAAAGACATAACTATGTTATATAATGTACATTATCATGTTTCACAGGTTTGGAAAACAACCACCTTATTTACGTGGTCTGGCCCAGACCATTTTTAAGGTCCCCTCCACCAGTCTAGGCAATTAGCAGTTTCAATGAGGTGGATCCAATTGTAATCAGTGGTATGAGTGTTTGTGTGTGCAAACCATGTCTGTTTGGGTGCGCTAAGATGGTTGCAAAGATGGGGCAGGAGTGTGCGGTTCATGTGCGGTCGCACCACGACCGTCACAGTGTGCATGTGTATTTGTATGTTTGTGTATGTGTGCTTGTATGTTTGTGTTTGTACGTGTGTGTGCTTGTATGTGTATGTGTTTGTTTGTGTTTGTGTCTCTGTCATGCTGTTTTGCGTCTACATTGCACATCCACTTACCGCTGTGAACGCCAGCGAGCAGTATCCTGTTTCTAACCAAATATTTTAAAACTACTAGATTGTTTTGTTGGCCACTTTGCCCCTTGCTAATGATGGATCAAACCCAGTTTTCTGGAGGGCACAGGGTTCCAAACAGTTTTCTTTCTGCTTACGAAATTCAAATCCGGTTGGAACAGCTGGTGTGTGTTCTCTCCATTCGGGTTTGTTTATTTGTTTGATCCGAAACAAAATTATGTTTAACTTTTGTTTAGAGTGGCTTATAAGAAATGGAGTATTAACATAAACTTTAGCCAAGGTCCGCTAGCAACAGCTGCACAGTCACAGTAGGGTGGAACTGAGCTATTTCTGAGAGGCGTGAGGCCCAATACATTTAGAGTCCTGTTCTGAGCTTTTACACACACACACACACACACAGACATCCACACACACACACACGTACATACACACAACACACACTTGAGTAACATCAGAGACACTCATACAGTACATATGTATAGGCAGAGATCGGCAAACACATATGAATACAGTGAGACATTCAAACACACACGCACAATACCTTTCTCACATAAAGGTGAATTGAAAGCATAAGGTCTGTACAGTGTTTCCACAAAGTAATGTAAAGCTGCCACGCCTTGCTGACACATAGGCAAGACAGCAGAGGCCATTATACCCAGCCATTCTGATGAGCCTAAGAGAAGCCATAATCTTCTTCCACCTTCTCCAGGCGTCAAGTAATATTTGAATATTGAAAATCTGAGAGGCCTGGATTTTCTCTCTCTTTCTCTCCTTTTTTTTAATTTAAGGTTTTAATTTACCCCATGCTGCGATCATCTGAGGCCTCCCGCGGAGAAGGCAATCCGCCGTGCATCTCCAGGAGCAGGCGGGGTTTGTGCTGCACGCAGACGCGTGTGGCGTTAAAATAAACCCCATTCAATTTGAGGCATGGCCGTCAAATATTTATCCAGTTGATGAGGCAAACTCCAAGAGCCGCACTGGAGATAATGAAAGGTAGACCACACAAAGGTGAGTCCTCGCTTTCTCCCTCAGCGAACATACGAAGGCCTGAAGGAGTGGGAGCTCGGAGTGGGCTGCCCTCATTGTCCCCCTGTGGAAACAAGCACACACATACACACACACACACACACACACACACACACACACACACACACACACACACAGTCACACATGTTCACACACAGACACAGACACACACACACACATACTGTATACACACACAGACACACACACACTTCGTGCACCTCAAGCTGTGAGGAGTCTGAAGTGTTTATGGCCTTTCAGGTGCGCACGGTGACATTTTGTCCTGAGGAGCCATTTCCTGTTTGGAGTGTTTGAATGTGAGAGGCTGCAAACAGTTTAAGCCTTTGAATGGCTGTTTATCAAAGCGGGGCCATGCATTTAAGTGACCTCTTCCTTGGCCAGAGACTCATGTTTTCCATTGCCTTTTTTAATCTATTTACTTATTCACTTATTTGCCAAACAGCTTCCTAATCCCAACCTTCACTCAGCTCTTCAAAGGTTTTTTTATTTTATCTTCATCTTAAGTAGTCTCGTCAATGCCACATAAACACACTTGCTTGTATCTTATCTTTTAAAGGCCTGTATCCTGGGCACAGGTGGGAGATGATCATGAGGTGATGAGGGCTGGGTTCACCTGGAGAAGGTGCCCGTGGTGACAACATGGGTTGAGCAGCGCAGGAGAATGTTTACCTCTCGTATCACGCTGACAGGACACGAGGCCCCTACCTCAGGATCACAGAATCAGGTGTGTGTGTGTGTGTGTGTGTGTGTGTGTGTGTGTGTGTGTGTGTGTGTGTGTGTGTGTGTGTGTGTCAGGCATGAGATCACAGGTGGAGAAGTGCCTGTGTGTGTGTGTGTGTGTGTCTGTGAGTGTGAGTGTGTGTGTGTGTGAGTGTGTGTGTGTGTGTGTGAGTGTGTGAGTGTGTGTGTCAGGATCATAGGCAGAACAGTGTGTCAGACGCTGTGGCTTCACAGCTCAGCTCAGCATGCCCCCAAAACAATAAGAGAAATGCAGCTGTAAGGAAATCAATAAAGTAACAGGGAGCCTCCCTCTCTCTCTCTCTCTCTCTCTCTCTCTTTCTCTATCACTCTATCTATCTCTCTTTCCTCCCAGTAGGAGGTATTTCCTTAGGACTCTGCCTTCATGGAATGATAGCTCAGTTAGATGGGAAATAAAGCCATTGCTGTCAAAGGTCAAAGAACTCTTCTGCACTGGATGTGTGCGTGCGTGCGTGTGTGTTTGCTTGTGTGTGTATTTGTGTGTGTGTATGCATCCGCTGTCATCAGTTCACACGCCACACGAAGACTTGTATACAGCGAATGTGTGTGTGTGTGTGTGTGTGTCTATGGTAATGATGTTGGCGCCTCCTCCTCCTTCATACAGTTAAACATGTTCTTTTGAAATGTCACGTCTAAGCCCGCGCCCGACCGCTGGCATTAGTTTGAAGATTGCAAGGTGTGTGTGGAAACAAGTCAGGCGTGTTGAAATAGAGGATTTCACAAATCTCATATCAAAGTTGTCTAATTATGTAAATCATGAATTCACCAAATGTCAGCACCACCAAAGAGGATTACAGATTTGGACAGGGTGAACCATAAACCGGTAATAAACTGGACATGATATCAATTCAAGTTTTATTTTTTAGATAAATACATTAATAATGATAGCTGTACGTATACAAAAGAATAAAAAAATAGTGTTGCCTATTGCACTGGCCTGACACTGTGTAGCAGTTTACGGAATGATAAATAAAGTGATTAATTAACAAATACGTATGTTAAAACTTCAAATACATGTAATACAATTATTTTGAAGAAAACAATTAGTACAGAAGCACTGAAAAAAAACATCTTTTTATTGTTTATCCGGTTCATAAAAAAAATCTGCATTAATTTTCAGCCTACCTAGAACTGAGAATAATTATTTTCATGGGCATAAGTACGCCATGTAGCTGTGTCAGCATCCGTGGCCTTGCCTCCTGCCGGCACTCAGAACAAAAGCAGCTCATCGCAGAACTGCAGACCCTCAAGAAAAAAAAACACCCTTATCTCCCCATCAGAGCAGAGCAGAGCAGACTCACCATCCGCCATTCTCCTCAATGACCACGCTGACATTGTGGGGCCACACAAAAGCGCCTCCTGTAAGATGCTATCAGCAGCTCTGCTCCGAGAGGCATCTCTCATCTCTCATCTCCTCTCCATTCCTCTCCTCTCCTCTTCTTTCCTCTCCTCTCATCTTATCTCTTCTCACCTCCTCTCCTCTCCTTTCCTCTCATCTCCTCTCCTTTCCTCTCCTCTCATATCCTCTCCTCTCCTCTTTTCTCCTCTCCTCTCCTTTCCTCTCATCTCCTCTCCTTTCCTCTCCTCTCATATCCTCTCCTCTTTTCTCCTCTCCTCTCCTTTCCTCTCATCTCCTCTCCTTTCTTCTCCTCTCTTTTCCTTTCCTTTCTCTCCTCTTCAGGCTTTCCTCTCCCTCGTTTGGGTGATGGAGGATGGCACACCTTCAGGGAGTGAGGGACTAAACTAAAAGGGTCTAAGAGTATAAGGGGACTAAACTAAGAGGTCTAAGAGTATAAGGGGACTAAACTAAAAGGGTCTAAGAGTATAAGGGGACTAAACTAAAAGGGTTTAAGAGTATAAGGGGACTAAACTAAGAGGTCTAAGAGTATAAGGGGACTAAACTAAAAGGGTTTAAGAGTATAAGGGGACTAAACTAAGAGGTTTAATAGTATAAGGGGACTAAACTAAAAGGGTCTAAGAGTATAAGGGACTAAACTAAAAGGGTTTAAGAGTATAAGGGGACTAAACTAAGAGGTCTAAGAGTATAAGGGGACTAAACTAAGAGTTCTAAGAGTATGAGAGGACTCAACTAAGAGTTCTAAGAGTGGCCACAGTGTTGGTTGTCAACCAATCAACCACATGCAAATAACAAAAGGTACAGAAGGCCTACTGTATATTTTTGAAGATTGTAAAACTAGTGTATATGTTAATCAATAAGCAGGTAGAAAGTTGAGTAACTAGGTAGATACGTGGATAGAAACACAAACGAAAGAGACAAGCAGACAGATGTACCAAGGATAGATCCATAGACTAACAGTGACATACATAGACAGACTGACAGAGAAAATCCTCAATGATAGATACAACTTAAAGACTCCATTAAAATGTCATTAAGTGGCTTTTCCCCAGTTGAGGTACTTTTAAGTGCAAAGCACAAAGTCATGAAGTCACTGCAGAGAAACTTGGCTCCTAGATGTGAACTGATATTTACCTGCACTTTAATAAAAGTTAAAACCAGACTGTTGACTTTCAGCACTCAAGGCTAACCTTCACTTTTAATGCAGCCAGGATAAACATTATGAGCTAAAGGTTGCTGTCACCTCTCACCTCCTACATTAATGGTAGGGAAATGTTTACAGGTTTCCAAGGTTAGACGTGGGCATGTATAATTATCCAAATTGCACATTAACATGACTTCCCAGAGTGTCTTATATGTTCCCACACTGATTATAATCACACCATGCTGTTTTTGTAACTACGTTGTGATGTCAACACTTTCAGAGCCTAAACTCAATTCTTAGGTGTGTTAATTATGAGAGCGAGTATAGCTTCAGGAGTTGTCTCAGCTCA
>NC_045167.1:11038371-11050871 GCF_900700415.2 Clupea harengus | reverse complement strand
GTGCTGCCAAATAGGATGACAATGTATCAAAGCGGCTGCTCGCAGGCATCAGCGCGAAGCCTAACAAGCACTTTATTACCGGTAGCTGTTACTGGCATTAGTCAAAACCAAGAGAGATAAAATAGAATAAGGAATGGAACGCTGGAAGAGGGCCCAGGGCTGCATGTTCCTCGCCCGGCTTTTGATAACCGCACGCCTCCGCTTTGATATGATAACAAATATAAATTGTTTAAAAACATCAAATGCGGCGGAAGGCCTCAGACTTGCTCGCTCGCTCGCTCGCTAGCACAGTCTGCAGTGGCGACAATCTGCCGAATGAAGGGGGTGTGAAGAAGGGGCAGACAGAGAGACAGAGAGCGAGAGAGAGAGAGAGAGAGAGAGACAGAGAGCGAGAGAGAGAGAGAGAGAGAGAGAGAGAGGGTTGACTGACATACTTGAGAGGGGGCACAGGCAGTTCATGGCGGTAGCTGATTGGACTGGGTGTGGAGGCAAACATGGCAGCACTAACCCTGCTCTCTATCTCACCATGCTAACTGTCCTCTTTTGTCACTCCCCGCTGTGTGTGTGCCCGTATGTGGTCATGTCAGCATGTACCTGTGTGTATGTGATTAAGTGTGTGTGTGTGTGTGTGTGTGTGTGTGTGTGTGTGTGTGTGTGTGTGTGTGTGTGTGTGTGTGTGTGTGTGTGTGTGTGTGTGTGTGTGTGTGTGTGTGTCTGTGTGTGTGTGTGTGTCTGTGTCTGTGTGTGTGTGTGTGTGTGTGTGTGTGTGTGTGTGTGTGCGTGCGCGCACTGTACTGCTGGTATCCTCTACTGTTCTCATTCCTTGCGGGGTTAAGAAGAGATTGGACTTCACGTACAGAAAGTGTGTGATTGTGTGTGTTTCTCAAGTGTGTTTGTATGAGTTTGACTCGGGCACACTAGCATTAGAGAAGCATACCTGGAGAGGATGAGAGGATGACTGTACCCTCCCCAGGTGAAGAGAGAGAGAGGGAGAGATGGAGAGAGAGAGGAAAAGGAGAGGAGAGGAGGGGGGGGGGGGGGGGGGGGATCTCATCCAAATCATTTTTCACCCCATAGGCAGTGAAATGCAAATGAGAGATCAAAGGTGTTTTGGTTGGGAGAGGAGGGAGATTGGGGCGAGTATCAGAAGATTTCATGCAGAAGGAGGATTACGCAGACTGGGGGAGAAGGAGAGATGGCCAGCACCCCTCGCACTGACCATACAGAGAGAGGGAGAGAGAGAAAGAGAGTAAAATAGTGTGCGTGTGTGTGTGTGTAATAGTTAGGCTGCTTCTTCTACAGCTCAGCACACACAGAAGGTCTACACAGGTAGAAATAGTATGTGTGGGTGTGTGAGTGTGTATGTGTGTGTGTGTGTGTGCGTGTGTGTGTGAGTGAGTGTGAGTGTGTGTGTGTGTGTGTGTGTGTGTGCGTGTGTGTGTGTGTGTGTGTGTGTGTGTGAGTGAGTGTGAGTGTGTGTGTGTGTGTGTGTGTGAAATAGGTAGGCTTCTTCTACAGCTCAGCACACACAGAAGGTCTACACAGGTAGAGCTTTCCATAAGAATGTGCCAAATTCCTTTTTCAACTGCGAGGCCTAGAGATGTTTGAAGTGCTGACATTCTTTACACCATGCACCCTCTATAACACACACACACACACACACACACACCTTCAGGCGCGCATACACACACACACACACCTTCAGGAGCGCATACACACGCACACACAAACACACCTTCAGGCGCGCATACACACACACACACACCTTCAGGAGCGCATACACACACACACACACACACACACACACACACCTTCAGGCGCGCATACACACATACACACACAAAAACACCTTCAGGCACACACACACACCTTCAGGCACACACACACACACACAGACATCCATCCATCCATCCATATGTGTATTTTACAGTGTGTGCAGACACAATTACTCACGTAACCTTTTCAAACAAAAACTAAATGTTTTAGTTTCCTTGTGAGCAATATAATTCAGTTTGTGTGCGGGGGCGTGAATACATGTGTGCTTTAATTAGGCAACATTGCTTTTCAGATTGACAGGAAAATAAGATATTCTTGACAACTAAAGTGAGAGAAACAACACTAATTGATTTCTACTTAGTATTGGACTAATGACAAGAAATCTTGCTAATAAGCCTATATGGTTTGCATGTTATTAAGTTATAACGGCGTAAATGATTTAAGCTACACTTTTTTTCTTGTTATTGTCTAATCGTTTCGTCTGGTCTTGTTCCCACTGTCCTCTTTGACAACTCAAACTTTTATTTCACACAAAAGACAAAAAAATTAACATTAAACTTCTGAGGCAGAACATTTGCGAGACGGAGGCACCGTGAGAACGAGAGCAGGAACCTTTCGGGGAATAAACTCTGCGTCTGCGACTATGACAGCCAGCCAAGAATATGACCTCTTTAAACAAACACTCTAACGCTGCAATACAAATCATGAAGGTTACTTCAAACTAGAGAGATTTGTGTCTTCAGTGTTCAGATCGACTTAAGCGTGCACGTACACAGGCAAAAAAAAAAAGGCAGCTCTCGAAAAAAAGAGAGGAGATTTCTTAATTGAAAGATTTATGCGTGGATAATTTAATAAGATATACTTTTTAAAATCGTATTAGGAGACATGCCACAAGCATAACCAAACTTAGGCATGCATCAGAAAGGAAAGTCAGTTAATTTGCCCAAATGACATTTGCTTTAATCTCTGTGGACGCGTGTGCCAGTGCAGCTTCTTTAAAAGAGCTCCAGTCAGTCAGACATGAATGTCATCGTGCCACGGAGCAGCACGTGCCTTACCAAGAGGAGGGGAGGGGAGGGGAGGGGAGGGGAGGGGAGGAGGGGGTTGTGGGATAGTGGAGGACCTGAATGCGTGTTGGCCTGCTATAGATGACATGAGAGGATGAGGAGAGAAAAAAAAAGAAGAGCGTTTCATGGTTGGTCAGCAGAACTATGTAATGGAGAGGGACATATCTACACACAACACACACACACGTGTGCGCAAACACACACTCTCACTAATACACAGGCAAAAAACTAACAATCACGCACATACACAAAAACACACAGTGCACACACACTCTCTCTCTCTCTCTCTCACACACACACACACACGACACACACCTCTCTCCCGCTGACACTAAGAGTCCCAGGGACAGGAGAGCATTTGGTGTTTAATGTAAATCCTTAATCCATCCTTGTCTCTTCCTTTATCTTGTCCTTCCCACCCATCCCCGGCCCCTCTCTCCACTCTCACCCGACCCCCCCGACCGTGCTCTCGGCGTGTGTGTGTGTGCACCTTCTCCCTCCCTCATTATTGCCAATCATTTGAATTTCAGCGCTCAATGTCACCTGCTTTGTAATCAGATTACTTCATGCAGGAATTAGTATGTATATTTAATGTTGCCCATCCCTTTTTTCTCTCCCTCCCTCTCTCTCTTACTCACAGCTTTCTTCTCAGCCACTCTCTTCTTCTAAATCTTGATGAATTGGGAGGGGGGGGGAGTAAAGAAGTGTGTGTGTGTGTGTGTGGGGTGGGTGGTGGTGGTTGTGATACAGTTGTGGGGGGGTAGGCTGCTTGCATGTCTGCCGGATACGCCAGGACCGTACTAATAACTGACAGCTGATATATGCATCTGTATTCTTTTATTTATAAAAAAATAGCAGGCAGGAGTGATTTCTGATATGAATAATAGAAGTGGATCCACTTTGATTAGGCCGTGGCAGCGAGGCGCGCATATTCAGCATTACAATTAAATCTTCTGATGTGAAATAGGGATGACACACTAATGAAGCGAGCCAGCGAGCCTGAACCGAGACTGTCCAACATCATTATGGGATATCTTAGATGAAGAGTAATTATACTAGGAACACTGAAATGTCATTAAAAAATCCGCAGTAAGTGATTTAACCCACTATTCGGCACTAATGCCGGATTCCTTTTCCCCGATATATCATTTATTTTTCTCTTTTACATTTCTTTTTTCTCTCTTTTCCTTTCGTTTCTCTGTGTTCTGATTTCTCCTACTTCTGGAGGCCGAGGCCGACGAGAAAGTTCCTCCTCAGAAGTTCCTCGGCAGCCGACCGGGAGAAGAAACGGCAACGTTAAATAAGCCAGGATTTAAGCGCTGGAGATACAATCGAGTGTCCTAATTTAATTTGGGGCATCAGAACTCGATGCTGGTGGTATGTAATTGAAACTGTTCTTTAATAAATTCAGATGAATTGGCAATTAGGTCTTGATCTGATTCCCATGGATTGGATTGAAATTGATAATGGAAGCACTTGAGCCATATCACTCCCCCACGCGCGCTCAGATGATGAGCTGAGATTCTGAAATATGCGTGTGTGTGTGTGTGTGAGAGTGTATGTTAAAGAAGAGAGAGATGGAAGTGTGTTTGATGAGGCTGACCCCTGCACATACTGATAGAAGGGTGGTCATGAGAGTGTGGGTAGAGGATTTCTGAGAGACGGGCAAAACCAGTGGCCTTCAGAGCATCAGCTGCACTTATGACAAGAGGTGAGTGTGTGTGCAAATGTCTGTGAGAGTGTGTGTGTGTGTGTGTGTGCGCGGGTGTTACAATGACAAAAAGTACAAAATATTAAATCGCAAAGTTGTTTTTGTGTGCAACGTGAAATAATCCAATTTTAAAACTCTCCTTAAATTCTCACCAGATCTATGTATTCTTTTTTTTTTTACATCCAGCTAGACATGCACCTGCCACCTGCCGCCATTCCCAGACAAACACAAACAAATAAGTAGCACGGCCAAAGAGACAAATCAGTAGGCTGATGATAAAAAACCCTATTTCCATAAACGTATCGTGTGAAGGTTGTCTTTAAAATGGTGGAGAGAGAGAGAGAGAGAGAGGGAGAGAGGGAGAGAGGGAATAGAGAGAGGAGCATGTTCTTCTTCAGTAGACACAGCCCCAATGTGACTGGGAGCAGTGGAGCGGACAGGAGGAGCACTAAGAGCGAGGGAAGGAGTGAGCGACACCCTGCCTGACTGCGAGACCAAACCAAAACCTAACCAGCCCGCCTGCCCGGCTGACCGACCGACCGACCAACCGACCCAAACGTGCCTCGGAGCCATGCAATTATTTTTCGCAACGCGTCCAATATCAGCCGAAGAGAGAGCCCCCATGCAAATTATTTAAGACGTGCTTTTCAGGAGCCGCAATTATAATAATGATCGTCTCAATTAGCCCGCACCCGATGCTGCGGCCTGTTTAGCAGGCAATTTCAGCGCCCTGGGGCAGGAAGACAGGGTGGAGTGAACGCACCATCCATCAGGACAGAGAGGAGGTGGAGGGGGGTGGCGCTGGGGGTGAGAGAGATGGAGGGCACGTTTGGGGAAGGATATATATGTGTGCGCTTGTGATCGATACACGTGTCTAGTGTCTTCAGTCCTGGCGAATGATGAGCAGGGTTTGAAACTGGAGAGATTTTTGTCGTTAAATTTATTGTAATAATAATAATAATAATAATAATAATAATGGGTTCAATGGCGTATAGCAATAGCATTAGCATTGCTCACCCCCTTGTCATACTGATGTTGATGTGATGCAAATTTGATCAGTTATTCCAAATATTTCAGGCCTTAAAATATATAATTCTAAACATAAATTTGATTCCCCAATGTCTTGCCCTATTTGCTTGTGCTTGTGTTGATACTAAGCTTATAAATATAAATATATAAATATATAACCATTTCCAATGTCTTTCTCATAAAATGTCCTATATCTTCCGTTTTTTTCCTTCTTGATTGTGACACATTTTAATCTAATGCTATTTCCTTCCTTCACTTATCCCCCCGTACACCGAGGACCCTTCCTGAAGAGTAGAGATGACCTATTTCACCACTCCCCACCCCACCCCAACCCACCCCCCCGTTCCACACACTCATCTCCCTGTTATATAAAGTGCCTCCTTTTTCTTTGCGACTTCATGAGGAAAAAGGTTTTCCTCCGCTACCCCTTTCTCTTATTCATCGCACTGTAAATAACTCCACTTTATGAAAAGCAGCTAGTGTGTGACTCACTCACGGCCGGCTCCAACCACAACACATTATTATTTCATGGCCTTTGAAAGAGGGGCCTGTATCCACGCGCGAGGCTTTCATGTCGAATCCCGCTTCTGATGCTGTGTAGTACACAAGCAGTCCTTGTTGCATTCTCGTGGTGTCTCTGTGTGTGTGTGTGTGTGTGAGAGAGAGAGTATGAGCTCCCTCTCTAGAATTCCCAAACACTTCAGAGAGCATAAATAGCAGTGGCATGCGGGCCCAGTACGCCCAGAGAGCCAGCGCTCCGGAATGCCAGAGCAGAGGAGAGCAGTGGAGGCGCAACTACACCAATGACAGCCAGAGAGAGAGAGAGATGGAGAGAGAGAGAGAGAGAGAAATGAAGAGAGAGAGAGGGAGAGAGAGAGAGATGGAGAGAGAGAGAATGAGAGAGAGAATAAGAGAGAGAATGGGAGAGGGACAGAATGATAGAGTTAGAGTCAACACCACAGGGACAGGAAGCCAATTGCTCTTGTTTTGGGCCAATGCATACTCTGTTAGACTGAAATGATTGTGGGGGCTCTGCTGGGGCGGGGGGGGGGGGGGGGCAGCAGGGGTGTGAAGCAGTGGTCCTCGCCCGCATCTCACCACAGAGTCACCAGCAGCAGTGAGCAAAACGGCGTACTACATCGCCAAATGGGGACCTGGCAGTGAAAGCAACAGCATGCAGGTCATTTTCACTTCTCTTTGAGATGCAGCACGTGTTTCATAGGGAAAACTCATTTTTGTAAAAGTTCATTTTGATGGTATGCAGTTCTGTGAAGGACAGATAAACACACCTGTTTCCACCAGCTGCCCAGGATATTCACTTGGTAGTTATGTGATCCGGGCTTAAAATGTAAGACCCTCCCAAAAATATAAGACCAGCTTATACATTACATTGTCGTATAGATCACCAAAATACATCAATTAGTAAGCTATCTAGCTTTTATTAGTGCGAACTGTGTTGATGTTTGCGTTTGCAAGGCAGGTCTGATAGCATTTTGCTAGTTAGCTCGGTGGTTTTGGACAAAACTCCTCGCCGCTGCTGTAAGTCTGTTAGTCTGGGGAGTCTGTTAAGAGTGACACGGACTCAGATGAGTGTCCATTAGATCAGCTCACCATTTTGACACGAGGAGAGGATCCCTTTCAGGCTGCTCGCACAACTTAGCCGAAAAAAAGCAGAGACAAATGAAGTGGAGTCAATTAAGGGAGCAGGGAAAACCCTGTGATTAGCGGGGGGATTAGAGTGAAGTTGCTCTTAAGCTGCGGCTCATGCAGAAGACAACAAATGACACAGACACAGTGACTCGCACACATACACACACATGCACTCATACACATTCACACCAACACACACATGTACTCTCACATACACACACACATACCCACACATGCACACACATAAGCACTCATAGTCAGACACACGTATGCACATATACACACACACAAACAGACTGAATGTGAAAACCCAACCATTACCGGTGAAGATGAGAAGGACCTTTCTGTCTACAAGCCTATGGTGTGAGTGGTATGCATTATTTCCTTTGCATAAACTCCTCACATTCTCTAACTAGACACTGTGCCACATACAGTATGTATGACACAATTTACCATGTGGCCTGCTTTGGAGAGCGGCTACAAAGGGGAGAGAGGAGGTGGAGGATGAGGAAGAGGAGGAGAGTCTACCACTGTCCCAGTGAGGGAACATCACAGGAAACCAGCAAACAACCGTTTCATCTTCAACTGTCTGCTGGGCCAGGAGCCGCTTCACATCAAAGACAGCCTGACCCCATACGAGCCCAACCTATTACACACACACACACACACACACACACACACACACACACACACACACACACACACACACACACACACACACACACACACACACACACACACACACACACACACACACACACACACACACACACACACACACACACACACACACACAGAGATCAACATACAGACATATGCACACTCTCACACCAATGAGTAGTGTACAGACACATGCATTAGATATGTATAAACCCACCCGTGGACACAACAAGTACACGTGCGCCCACACACACACACACACACACACACACACACCACCGGTCCCAGTTATCTAAACAACACATGAAGTGTTGGAAGGCTGCAACAAAGGCTTGTAACACGGCCATTAAACTTTCATTATTTTTCTTCCCTCTTATTCTCCATCTCTCTCCCTTTTCGCTCACAGCAGCTGTTCTGTCCCGCACAGGACATGAAAGTGTAATGGCAGCGCCACTGATATCCATGGTGCCAGCTATGGTGTGGGTGAAGGATGGATGGGTGGGTGGATAGATGCAAGAAAAGTGCAGCACTCCCCGGTGTTCGAGGCAGACAGTTGCTTTTTCAAATTTCCTAAGTTTTGGTCCTTTATTTTCTTCAGCAGTGAAAAAAAGCCATGGATACAGAAAATAATAACAGCTTCTTTACGACTCTCAATCATGACCTCTACTCTCCTATCTTAAACATATGGACACAGTACACGGCAATGAAAAGTATCAAAAATGAGTTACCCTCAATCAAAAAAAAAAAAAAAAATGAAAACAAGAGAAAGAAAACAAAAAAATTATAAAGACCGATTAAAAAAAGTTATTCACCAATTACATAAACATGTTTTTTTTTTTTTTTTGCTACAGTTCCAATTTACCGTATACACAGGGGATCATTTTCCCGATTATTAGAGATTTGCAAGAGTAGAAAGGATACGCGACTCAACGGCCAGACATGATGCTTCATAACGTATTCACAGAGGTACAGGCAATAAATACACACATTAGATTAAAGCCTTACAGCTACGCAAAGCAGATGCAGAAAGAAAGCAGGGTTGCTAGTCTTAGCAAGCAATGAGAGAGAGAACAGTAAAAATTTTCATGAAACTCTGAAAAGAAACATTGATTTCTTTTTTTTTCTCAGCTTAGAAAAAATGTCTGGTAAATTTGTATGGGTCCACCAACAATGTTTTTTATACATAATATGCACAATTATCAAAATACAGACGAAATCATCCCAGAAGAATCCCAGACAATCCTAAAATCTAGTGAGGGAGCAGACTGCATTTCTGGAGGTCTTCCTGGTATTGTGTGCAAGCAACTATTTTAGACTTGTTTTCTTTTTTTTGTCTTTTTAATATTTTTTTTTTCATTTTTACAAAACCCATGCAAAATCTACAGATTATATGCATTCTGTGGTTGAGTTATTTTGTCCTTCCCAAAGCAATACAGCTGAGGTATGCATTCATATGCATGGTACGCTAACAGTAGGCCACCATCCCAATGCTTCACATTTAGATGCATTTTTATTCATTCTTATTTCCAGTCCACCAAATGAGTTTAGACATGCATTTTTTTAAACACAATACCCCTCACAGGTAGAGTTATTTTTTTTACATAACCATTCTACAAATGTTCGAGGACAACCTTTCACAAAGCAAATCTGCCATGTCTGACACAGGGAATGTAAACCGCCTGACGGCCGTGTCCATGGAGACCAGCTCAGAAGAGCAGAGAGAGCGAAGAAAGAGAGCTCTTGTGGCGTTCGGGTTAGTCGTGCAATCTGACGTAATTGTTGGGAAAGAAAAAAAAAAAACGTTGTGCAGAGGTAGAACCTTTTTCTTTAGAAAGCCTTTTTTTTGGGTAAGTGGGAGAAAGCCTTCCTTTTTTATTTGAAAGACACGGCGTCCGTATATTTGGTGTGATAAGATTATTATGAACGTCATCTTCAAGTCAATTCGCTGACTCCAGCAAAGCAGGAGGAGTACACTTTGTTCCTGGGCCCAGCTCCGTCTTTGAGTGGAACTGGTGCGTGTGTATGAGTGTGTGTTAATGCATGTGTCCTTTTGTGTGTAAGTGCGTATGTGTCTGCATGTTTGTATGTGTGTGTGTGTAAGTCCGTATGTGTCTGCATGTTTGTGTGTGTGTGTGTGTGTTTGCATGTTTGTTTGTGTGTGTGTGTGTGTGTGTGTGTGTGTGTGTGCGCACTAATCTCTAGCATCCAACCTCTTGTGGCACCACACTTGAAATCAAAACGTAAAACGGTATTTCCCCATACATTTTAAGTAGACATACATCAATATTGTAAATACAATACAAAGCATTTTAGGTTGTAGACACCCTTCTGCATTGGTAGTTGGCCATGAATGAGGACCAGGAAAGCCAGCAGACAAAAAAGAGAAAAAATGAAGAAAGAAAAAAAAAAAAAAAAAGAAGAAAAACACGGAATACAAAGTAAATAAACTAGCGAATAATAAAAAAACACAGTGGAAATATCAAACTGGACTGCGTGCAAGATTTCGATCTGGTGCACAGTTGAAGCAGTTCTATCGCGTATACGTAGAGGCAGAATTTGTGTTACTTTGGTTTGACTGAAGAAATGTGAGTGTTAAAGCGACGTGCACTTTTCTAGATGACATTCGCTACAGAGGAACCACACCGCGACCACAGCTACACATCAACCTGTTCCTTTATCTCAAACATGACATGAGGCCTCACAGCTGACAGTGTGTCTCTGGTCGACAGGCTGGTTTCGTACAGAGAGAGCTTATGTCTCACGCTATGAAGCAAAAATCACCTAGAAAAGGTTTGTTTCTTCTTCCTCTGGATCCTTCGCTATGATGGCTATTATTATTTGCTTTTACACAATGACCGAGCCACATCGTCTTACCACAACTTGAGAAATTAGTTTTTTGGCTTATCTAGATATCATAAAATGTTTGGTTACAATGTTTTTTTTTTCAGTTTCAGTTTTGCGATCGGCCAGCTCTATGCTGGCAGACTGGCGATATAAAGACGTGACGATTCATTGACAGTCCCACAGAACAGTACACATTCACTAGAAAAACCAATAACACAATGGCAACACAAGTGATCAAAGAAAGAATAGAAGTTATAAAAAAAATTAAAAATTAAAAAGCAATACAGAAAAATAAAATATCTCCACAGCAACAACATCAACAACACTGACATGTTTTTTTCTGTACTTCCACTGATACACAAATATTAGTTTTGGTCATGGTCCACTTATAGCTGCTCGTTAATGGTTCCCAGTATCTACCTTCGGCTAAACGACAACAGTTCCCCTCCCACAATACACACAATGTACCCCCTCCCTAAAGTGGACCCTCTACGACTCCTCATCAAATTATACATTTAAAATCGACTCCTTTGTCCGAAAATCTTTGTACAGGGTATTAGAGACAATCCCAGAGGTTCATCGAAGGTAGTTAGCAGACAAACAACAAAAAAAAAGCTTCTCTTTGTATTAGGTTAAAGTTACAGAAGGGCTACCAGGCTGACTGGCAGACTTCTGTCTAATCTATTGGCCATTGATAGTGTAGGCTTTGGTTTGCAGCTGTTGCCCGTGACTGTTTGCAGGTAGACAAAGCTTTTCCAAAGAGGAGGTAAAAGACAACGGTAGAAGTATACGCAGAAATGCATCTCTAAGCCATTTTTTTTTCTTGGTTTCGTTTTCGTTTTTTTTTTTTTTTCTTGTTCTAGTAGCGTGGTACTCACAAACAGTTACATCTCAATGTATCACACGTCACGTCCCAGCACAAAGATAGAGACCTACTTTTTTTTCTTTCTTTTCTTTTTTTTGGACAGCTGCAACAGTCGTGAAACCGTGTGGTTCTCTCTTTGAGAATTCAGAGATGGGAATTTACAGTTGGCGCTTCTTTTGTAATAATAAAAAAAAAGAAAACAAAAATCAAAATCAAAATCAAAAGGCATGGTTAAGGAAAACGATTGAAACAAACAAAAAAAACACTGTTTTTAAAACTTTCTGAAGCAACGTACAGGCAGTGACATTAATATCTGATACTACTCCTGTGCAAATGAGAACAGAACAATTTGAATTGAACCAGCAATTGTCTCTAACATCAACAACTACTGCAGGTGGGATATTCACAAACATAAAATGTCTTCTTTTTTGGCAGTACATGAGGCCATTATTTTTATACAAGTCAGGCGCGGTCGTTCGGAATCCTTTTTTTAAAACGTCCGCTCCGCTTGTGCGCCTGCGTTTGTTTGTTCGTCTCTCCAGCCTGATGTTGTCCAAGCTGCTTGCTCGAGAGACAGAAACAAAAGTCTTTTTCTTTGTAGTGTGTGTTTGTTTTTTGTTTGTTTTGTTTTGTCTGCTTTCGTAGAGTTTGTTTCTCTTCCTTCCCCACTGCCACCCCCCCCCCCCCCCCCAAAAAAAAACAACCAAAAAAAAAAAAACAACCAGGCATCTCATGCTGGTTCTACTGACTCCCAAAGGCTTCAGCAAAGAGTTTCTTTGGGCCGTTTTTGTTATCCCCGAACACATGCTCAATAAATAGTCAGACCTCCAATCTCCTTGGTTACCGAGTGGTTTGAGATGAGGAAAGGGGTTAGTCTATGGGCGTGGCCTTGTGGCTA
>NC_045167.1:11030871-11033371 GCF_900700415.2 Clupea harengus | reverse complement strand
CTGGCTGCATGTGTTTGTGTGTGTGTGTGTTTGTGTGTATACATTTGAGACTACTGAGACTGTGTCCGTGTGAGCTGCACGTGTGTGTGTGTGTGTGTGTGTGTATCCACTCACAGGTGAGTCTGCGGGGAGTATCCGGGGCTGCCGTGTCCGTTGGTGTCCAGGTGCTCCAGCGCGCCGTTGAGCTCCTCGTGGGTGGGCGGGGGCAGGCTGGGGGGGCTGCCGCACATCAGCAGTGGGGGGCTGCCGGCCAGGGGCCCCGCCGAGCTGCTGGTCAACAGGCCCGCGCCCCCCAGCAGGGAGGGCATGGACGTCTCTGCCAACGCAGCCTACAGGCAGGGAAGACAAGGGGAGGGCATGGGGAGGGTGAGAGAGAGAGAGAGAGAGAGAGAGGGGGCAAGAGAGAGAAAAGAAAGAGAGAGAGAGAGGAGAGAGTAAAAGAGAGAAATGGAGAGTGAGAGAGAGAGGAAAGAAAAGGGGGAAAGAGAATGTGAAAGAAAGAGACAGAGACAGAGAGAGGGAGGAGAGCAGTATATACAGAGAGAGAGAGGGGGGGGTAAGGAGAGAAAGAGAGAGGGACAGAGAGAGCTGGTTACTAATAGTTCTGATAATAATAATTTGGCTGCTCAGTAAGTCACATGGCATAGTGTAGTTTCTTTAGGGTGACTCACAGCAGAGGCACTGAAAAACTGTAACTATAGTGTTTGAAGCATGGGTGTGAGAGAGGCAGGATAGAGAGATAGAGAGATAGATAGATAAATAGATAAATAGATAGATAGACAGACAGATGGGTAGAGAGGTGGAGGGAGAAAGGGATGGATAGATAGATGGAGGGCGAGAGGGAGGGAGAGTGGGATTGACAGAGGGGTAGGGTGGGGGAAGAGAGGAAACTATTACCAGCTTATAACACACAGATACTACTGCCTCGTTCATTTAACTGTTATTCTCATGAAGATCTTTTTCACACACACACACCTGATCCACTGTTCCTTAACATTCAACACAACCACCGTGTGAATCACACACACACACACACACACACACACCCACACACACACACACACACACACACGTGTGCCTGATAAAGGGGGAGGAACAAAGTGTGTGACAGCTCATTTGTGTTTTCTGCAAGCAGCGGTCTATAAAGCAGTCATTAAACTCTAGATCCCTGCGTTCAAATGCTACCCCTCCTTCCTCTCTCTTCCCCACCCCACCCCGCCCAGAAAGAAAACCCTTTCCCCCAAATAATGAAAACTCTTGTCAGTCTCCTCTCCAGCTCCTGCACATTAAAGTTCTATACAGTAATGAAATTTTAAAGTTTTTGCCATGAGCTCCTGGCTAGCCCTCGCTATGAAGCCAAATCATTTATGACAGCTGGGATAAATATTAATGCCCAAGCCCGCACATTTGCAAAGGCTTCTATCAATCTGAAGAGGAGGAGGAGAGAGAGAGAGAGAGAGAGAGAGAGAGGGAAAGAGTTAGGGAGATGGAGGTGTGTGTGTGTCTGTGTGTGCGTGGGGGGGGGGGGGGGGTCTGAAATGCCGCCTGTGTCTGCCACAGGGTGTCCTTCTTGTCTCTAAGTGTCACCTGCATGACAGACTGATGCACACACACACACACACACACACACACACACACACGCACACACACACACACACACACACACACACAGGATGGATGCATCTCCGTGTGTGTCTATTCACCTGAAATCACATGGGTAATGTAACAGGGCATCTCCTGCCTGTGCCTACCTGCAAGCTGGCGTTTAAAGCTGCTCCGTAGCCCAGACTGGAGGGCAGGTTCTTCACTAGTGTGGGGCTTCTGGGAAGACAGGAAGGGATGCGGATGGATCAGACATCAGCCAGTACACAGCACATGGAAATGCCCCAGAGGGACTGATAGTGTATACTATATACTATAGCACCAACTACTGATGAATGTGTGTGTGTGTGTGTGTGTGTGTGTGTGTGTGTGTGTGTGTGTGTGTGTGATCTCTTAAAGCTGTTGAAATGACCAGCCTTGGTGTGAGAGTGTACTGTGAGAACATGTAAGTGTGTGAGCACATGTGACTATGTGTGAATATATACAGTACGTTTGTAGGTACTGGTGAGAGTGCTTAACTGAAAGCATGAATTTGCACATCCGTGTGTGTGTGTGTGTGTGTGTGTGTGTGTTCTTGACTCACCCTGTGATCTTCTGTGAGCGCCTTTTTTGGTACTCCATCTCGTCTACTGTCCACACGGCTCCTTTGACGTTCTCCACGCGCACAAAACACTTGTGTAGGCTGAGGTTGTGACGCACAGCGTTCTAGTGTAACAAACACACAAACACACACACATTAACCAAACAGGACCAGGAATGAGGATGACACAGTTAGAGGAACTAGCAAGGTCAAATATTATTTAGAAGCGTCACCTGATCATACACACAAACATGCAATGCGCACACACACACACACACACACACACACACACACACACACACACACACACACACACAC
>NC_045167.1:11008371-11025871 GCF_900700415.2 Clupea harengus | reverse complement strand
TAAAAGGATGGGAGGTACAAGGGGGAAAAGGGAGGAGAGAACGATAGAGGAAAATAGAGAAAAGATAGAGGAGCAGGAGAGAAAGAGGGAGAAAAAGAGAGGGAGGAGAGAAATAGAGAGAGGGAAAGAGAGACTTTACTTTAAGCGTCTGAGACAGACAAGAGTGGGCTTGTCTCCACAGCTGTGTTGCTGCTAACGAGCAGGCGAGGAGGCAGCCAATCTCCACTAATTACAGGATGAAATTGTATCATAAGAATTCTAATTAGAGCACGCTGTTAAAGATTATCTAATGATCAGCCTCCGTGTTATCCCAACCCATCTCCAGCTAGAGCACTCCATGTGTGTGTGTGTGTGTGTGTGTGTGTGTGTGTGTGTTTTTTGTAACACAGAGGGAGACACATAGAGAGAGAGAGTGAATGTGTGTGTGTGTGTGTGTGTGTGTGTGTGTGTGTTAGAAGGAGCAGACGCCACCTGGCTCCTGCCTGGTGTGCAGACCTCAGGACCATGGCCTTTTGTGGATACAAAACAGTCCTACATGCTTACACACTTCCCCCAACTCTCTCTCTCTCTCTCTCTCTCTCTCTCTCTCTCTCTCTCTCTCTCTCTCTTCTGTCTCTTCCTCTTCTCGTCTCTCCCGCCCCTAACCCAAACACAGTCTGTCACTTCAACCACTCTTGACCCTAATGGAGACGCGTCGCTAATCCCTCTCTCTCTTCTTTTCTCTACCCTTTCTTCTCATCCCTCTCTCACACTCCCGTGTTCAAAACCTCGTGTGAGCGACTCTAGCCGACTGGAAAATTCCGGGGCCGACCTTTAGTCCTGTTACTAATTGGTTGGAATGGTAATGACATCATTACATATTCAAACCAAATTGCCTTAATTGCGAATTGGCAAGCGGAATTCCGAGGGAGCATTTGAATTAGAGGTGACTGCTGTGAGTGAGATAGGATAGGGAGAGAGAGAGAATGTGTGAGAGAGAGAGAGAGAGAGAGAGAGAGGGAGAGATAGATAGATAAATAAGTCAGGTTTGCAGTCCTCATGTGGATGCAATGGGTTTTAACTGACAATTACAGCACCACTTGTCACTGATGAGATAATACTAACAGATTAAACCCAATGAAGAAGAGAGAGGGAATTAAAATGATACAGCTCAATTGAACCACTGTGCCAGTTTACAGGGTCGCTTGATTACCTCAATTTAAAATGGGTGCGTAGCTGAACACCGAAGCCAGTCACTTAAGGGACGGGATAACTAGGTTATGTTCCAAAATAAGATTACCGACAATATCGCTAATTTTTAAATAAAATGTCAGCCTATTAAGGATGGCAGGGAGCACTTTGGAGAGTGGCTTAATGTGTACTTGTGTGTGTTTGTGTGTGTGTGTGTGTGTGTGTGTGTGTGTTTGTTTTAAATGCTATCATAGGTAACGAGGGCACAAGCAGCCTCATAACTAGTGCCACGACTTGGAGAGGAATAAAGAGAAGAGAAACAAAAAAAAAGGAGAGGAAGAAGAGACTGTGGCAAATTTATCAGCGACATTTCTCTCTCTCTCTCTCTCTCTCTCTTCCATCTCTCTGCCTCGCTTGCAAAACACTTCATTTGATTTGTATAACACACAAATCTCCATATAATTCTGCAGAGGTCAGGTCAAAGCATCGGGCTCACACTCTTTGAAGTGTCTCCCACTAAGTCCTCCATTCAGCAGGACGTCTGTGGCGTGCACGCGCGCACACACACACACACACACACACACACACAAACCCCACAACATCAACCGGTAATTATGCACCCAGTGCTCCAGGCCTGGCCTGACAAAGAATTTTGAAGCACTGTACATGAAAAAGAGAAAGACAAAAAAATACCGCCGCACTTAAATAAATAATCCTGTCAAGTGAGTTAGCCTGTCAGAGAGTGTGGTGATGTGTTTGTGTGTGTGTGTGTGTGTGTATCTGTTTGTGTGGTGTGTTTATGTAAGCCGTTAAGACGTTTCCCTAGTTGAACGAAGCCAATCCACTGACCTAGCATTGTTAACCTCACCAAATACACAGAAAAGACACATTCATTTTGTCAGGTAGCACAATTCACCAAAAACGTAAAAAACTTAAAAGCGATAGTAAGACAGGAACAGACACCAAGACATGGAAAAGGGAGGTAGGGAGGGAGAGAGAAAAAAAAAATACCCAACTCATTATTCATTTTGCTGCCTTGATAACTTTGATTTCAAGGCATCCGTGGCATGGCCGAAAGGTAGAAAGACAGACAGCCAGGCAAACACCCACACACACTCACGCGTGCACACACACACACCCACACACACTCACGCGTGCACACACACACACACACACACACACACACACACACTCACACACACACACACTCACGTACACACACACATACACACAGAAAGACAGAGAGAGAGAGAGAGAGCGAGAGAGAGAGAGAGAGAATCATGGCCAAAAGGTACTACATAATGAAGTGGTGCTGAGAGTAAATGGGGTCGTGTGGTTGACCGTGCGTTGGCACCTTGTGCTCCTGTCCTGATAGCTGTAAAGTGCACCGATGATGATCCAACAGGCCGGCTTTCTAACCCTCTATTAAATTCACACTATTAATATTTATCAAATGTGTGAGCCGCCTAGGATATATACCAATTTTCTATGTGTGTGAGACTACGTGTGTGTGTGTGTGTGTGTGTGTGTGTGTGTGTGTGTGTGTGTGTGTGTGTGTGCTGAGCGTAGAGGTTCAGCACAGTATACTAAACATTTTAAATAAATAAAAAGCAAACAAACAAACAAACTAAAAATGTATATAATGACGTGATGTCCTGAAACACACCCTGCCAGAGCGAGACACAAAGAGAGAGGGAACAAGAGAGACAAAAAGAGAAGAGAAGAACTTCCTCATGGCGTGACTGTAGATCGCTTCCTTCGTTTAAGAATTCTCCATTAATTGCTCGCCATCAAATGCAATTAGTGCCTCTTTCATGTGCGGTTTATGTAATGCAATACCTCATTAACATTATTCATTCATATTCAGCATTCAGATTATAGGCTGGACATTTTTTATTAGCAGAGATGTTACCAAGCTGCTGGAGTTTTTGAAGATTAAAAAAATAGAGAATAGAGGGGGGGGGGGATTGAATAATAAATTGGTGAAAAGAAAGAAGATGAGCGGCCGATTCCTGATGGATTTACGGGGATAATTATTCTATCTTGTGATTATCCTCACAGGAAGACGGACTAGGAGGAAAATTATTCCATTGAAACGAGGCGCTCAGGAGGCATAGGCTAAACACCAACTAGGATGCGCCCCCTACGAAGGAAATTTACTACATAATTTACTGAATAATGCTCATGATAAATAAAACATATATTTACTGAATGTTAGCCTGAATCTCATAATTGCTATAATTAAAAAACAGACTGTGTATTTTTGCAATACATAGATTACATAATTTTATAATATTATTTATGTATTACATGCATCTTTCGCTGTTCCATGTTTGCAAATATACCATATCAAATCTGCCATGTAATTTCATGCTGGGTGCAACAATCAATGTACAAGGCATTTCATATCACAGCATGGTTTGGTCTCAATAGCTCAATATTATTTTTTTTTCTCCTTGAGATTGTTTACTGATTGCTGGCTATTTGGCTTGGGTTCATTTTGGCCGGCCGTAGTCTTCAGCACAGCGTGGGGCAGCAAGCTGTTTGTTTGGTGAATGAGACGATAGTCTGCTCCCTCTTTCTCTCCCTCTCTCTCCCTCCCTCTCTCTTTCTCTCTCTCTCTTTCTCTCTCTCTCTCCCTCCCTCTCTCTTTCTCTCTCTCCTCTCTCTCTCTCTCTATCTCCATTGCCTGGCTTCTGAGAGCTCCTTGGGCTCACAGCGCTTAACAGTTATTGCCTCTGGCCAACAGGTTGTTTGTGACATTAAATCCATCACCGCAAAATGGCCCACCGTTTTGCCGGAGAACTTCAAGCTGTGATTTAATACGCTTGCTCCTGGGCTAGAGACACACACACGCACATAAACACACACAGACACAGGCACACAGACAGACACGCAGGCAGCCACACACACACACCTACACATTTGATGGAGATGTTTGTAACCTGGCATTACAAATCCTATTGGCTTCACACACTCCATCAGTCTTGGGGCTCTTGGTGAGAGTCCGACGGGCTGTTTGCAGTGCATGGAGCAATATGCACTCACAGGATTGAGTGTGTGTGTGTGTGTGTGTCTGTGGAGGCAACTGCTGTAGCATGTACAGGAAAACGCACTCGGAGGTTTCAGCGTATGAGTATATATATGTGTGTGTGTGTGTGTGTCTGCATGCATGGTGTGTGTGTATGTGTGTGTTTGTGTCTGTGGGTGAGGCTGGTTGTGTGTGTGCGGTGCGTACACTTACAGGTTTGGGAGACGGCTTTGGCTCAGAGGGTCGCATGTGTAAGTGGGCCATCATCGCCTGAAGACGCTCACGTTCTTTAGAAAGCTGTTAACGACAAAGAGAGAGAGGGAGAGAGAAACAGACAGACAGACAGAGAGAGAGAGAGAGAGAGAGAGAGAGAGAGAGAGAGAGAGAGAGAGAAAGGGGAGAGAGCAGAGGAGCGGAGAGACAGAGGAAAGGAGGAGAAGAGAAGCCAGAGGAGCATTAGATATGAGCGATTTTCCCCACATGAGCACAGTAATACATCTTCTTATTGAACTTGTCTCGCAGTAATGAACCCTACATATGCCCAGACCAGACCAGCCTCCACAGCATAGCCCTGGACTCAGGGAGAAATAGACACAGCGAGAGAGAGAGAGAGAGAGAGAGAGAGAGAGAGAGAGAAAGAGGGAGAGAGAGATTGCGAGATCAGATAAAGAGTGAGAGAAAGAAAGTGAGAGAAAGGGAGAAGTGTGGGAGGACAAGAAACACTCCTGGCAGTGAGGGCAGGGTTGGCCATGCTGCTGGTAGTAACAGCAGTAGCAGTCGGGTGGTGTCAGAGGGGGTCAGGCAAATACAAATAGCACTTCATCTTTTTGTCAATAGCAAGAATTTAGGTCAGGGGCTGCATGCGGGGCTGACAGTAACAAGCTAGCAGGGGCGGCAAATTAGCGGCGGCCAGGGCGCCCAGTCAATGTCCTGTGGACGCAGTTAGCAGCCGAGCCCGCTGGCAGCTGGCAGCGGGGGTGAAGGGGTCTCGTGCACGGGGCGCCGATGGGGGCCGACCGGGGGCCGTCTCCGAGCCCACACCCGGGCCCTCAAAGGTCCAGTTAGGGGCCCGCGGCAACGGGCTATCATCAATCTAACTCGGGGGAAGTGACAGGGAGGGAGAGAGGGGAGAGGCCGGGGTCCACGCCGGCACACACTCACACACACACACACACACACACACACACACACACACACACATGCAAACACACACATGTAAACACACATACATGCACACACACACTCATTGGTCTGGGCCTCATTACTTGTGTCTGAGGCCTTGGTAAAAGTGTAAGAGATACAACAGGACAGAGAAAAAAGACACGGCTCTGTAATTGGTCACTGGGTAGGTTCAGAAGGTGTGCCGAGTCTGTGTGTGTGTGTGTGAGTGTGTGTCTAGATGTGTGTGTCGTGTGTTTCTTTATATCCTAGAGGACATTTTTTATTTTCATTCTCTGAAATATAAAAATGAGAGGCTAGTTGAGCTCTGGGGGTTGAAGGTCGGGGCTAGCATTTGTGCATAGGAGTGTGCATGTATGAGGATGTACAGTGTGTGTGTGTATGGTGTGTGTGTGTGTGTGTGTGTGTGTGTGTGTGTGTGTGTGTGTGTGTGTGTGTGTGTGTGTGTGTGTGTGAATAAGCAGGGGGGGGCAGACAAGGTGTTGACCAGTGTCACCTAAGGAAGTGTCTCCTTATGGGGGAGGGTGTGACACACACACACACACACACACACACACACACACACACACACACACTGGTGTTAGGACTGGTGCGTGGCCATGTCCTTCAATCAGAGTGCTCATTATCTTGCTGCTGTGACTCCTTAATAAGGTCACGCCCCACCTACTGAAAATAGACCCCCCCCCACACCCACCGGCACCCCCCCCCACTCAGCTTCCTTCAGGTGCAGGGTGCATTTAATTAACTCCGGCCAGACAAGAGGGGAGCATATTAATTGGGAGGGGTGGTAGAGGAAGAAGAAGAAGATGGTGAAAAAAACAAGTGCAGGGGCCTAATTCAATTAAAATGGGCATAATGGCTTTTGTTCGAAAAGAGGAAACACACAACACACACACAGCACACACACGCACACATGGACACACACACATACACAGACACACACAGTGCATCTGCAATTGTGTTGTCTTGAATGGTCTCTTCACACTTTCACCTGCTATTTTCTCACCGGGCAATAACGAGATAAGGCCTGATGCTGGTTTGTGATTTTCATTGCCTTCTGTGAGAAGTGCTGCCATCATAGCAATGACTTTCAAGTTCAAATAGGCCTAAATGTATAGAGAGTGAGCTCAAACACACACACACACCAGACAGACAGAAGATGCACATGTGAGTCGCACACAGACACACACATGTTGAGAGAGTAAACACACACACCTGTATTTCTAGTTGTTGAACAACCTGCATCTGGACTCGACACTGTGCTGTGCTTCTGTCGTCGAGAGCGTGCTCACTGTTAAGGTGCCTGTGGAGAAAACACACACACACACACACACACACACACACAGACACACACACAGACACACACACAGACACACACAAACATGTATCAATGAAACACACTTCGCAAAACACCAAAACAGACATTAATACATCTGTGCACAGATTAACACATCAACAAACCAACTCAAAAACAGACGCCATGAGTGTTGCTTTAGATTTGATTTTGCAAACAGATGCCTTTAAAAAAACAAACAAAAAAAACAAACAAACAAACAAACAAAATAAAAACATCTCCACAGCTGTTAAGTGCCTCTAGTTGTGCTGTGCTGTGCTGTGCGGTGCCTGCGTTCTCTCTTCTCTATCTGTCCCCTCACTAATAATATTATCAGATGAGCGTGACTGCTGCTGGACTGCCGGAGTCATTGGGGCGCATTGTTTCAGGGCGTCAGCACCGGGGGGGGGGGCTCGCTCTCTCCATCACCGCCTGAAAGCCAGTGTTTTACATCACAATAGAGCTACCATGCGTGGAGGAGAGAGAGAGAGAAGAGTAAAGAAAAGGAGGAGGAGGAGGAGGAGGAGAGGAGAGGGGAGGCTATGCTATGCAGGGGAGGAGAAAAGATGTTGGTGTTACAAAAGGGGCCTCGGCAGAAAACGCCTTTGTCTCCGTCATTTCTCCAAAACAATAAACGCAATTTAACTTGAGTAACATTTTTAAAGAGGTGGAGGGTGGAGAGGAGGGACACGCAGTCTCCTCACAAGAGGTGATTATCCAGACGACGTATTAAACACATCCATTGGTCCTCTCATTACAAGGAGTAGGGTGGCATGCATAAAATAAATAAAAAACCAGCAGACAGCAATAACCGTCAATGACATTTTTTCTTCTTCTTTCCCCCCCTCTCTCTCTCTCCCTTGTTCTCTCTCTCTCTTTTCCTTTCTGTCTCTCTCATTTTTGTCTTGATTGGATTTTGTCTGCAGGATACAAAAGAGTTCGGCCATTAGCACAGACCTTTCCTCCCCCTGCGTGTGTGTGTGTGTGCGCGGGGGCGGGCGAGGAGGTTTTTTTTAAGTGTTGTGATGTGGGGTAATGAGCCTCTATCTAAATTATCGCCGGTGACAAACCTCACAAAGCGCGCGTCGAGGAGAGACGTGCTTATGAAATGCCAAAGCTGCCACTTTCTTCGCCGTAATTATAGGTTAGCTTGCAGACCCTTCAATGATCGTTTACTGTACAGCCTCTGGTGCATTAGTGTGAGCTTAAATCAGACACAGACACAGACACACACACACACACACACACATACAGATTCATGGAGGCATAAGCACACACACATACACACACACACACACTCTCTGTCCTGACTATCTGCAGTGTGCAAAAATAAAAATAATAAAAAATAACAACTTGTCTGTCATTGTGTCAAGCCAGGCCTTGAGGACGTTTGTAGGCACAATAGCCAAGCACAGCCCGTGACCACACAGAACCGCAGCGCTTCATCGTCTACCGTTTACGCTTCTCTATCCACCCCAGCTCTGAGGCTAAACAATCCTCCATTACACATCAGGAGAGAAAGAGAAGATACAGAGAGAGAGAGAGAGAGAGAGAGAGAGAGAGAGAGAGAGATGGCATTAACAAAATAAGTAAGTTGGAAGGAAGGAGATAGAGATAGAGAGAGAGATGGCATTAAAGAAAGGAGCAAGATGGAAGGAAGAGAGAGAGAGAGAGAGAGTTTCTCTTTCAGCCCGTGCCTAATTGCTGTTTCAGATCGCGCGTGCAAAAGGAGCATTTCATTAATCATTTAATCAGGTCCCTCGCAGGAAGACGGGGGGAACTAATGTTGCAAATACCCTTTTCATTTCAATGCTCATAATGCTATCTAACTCACTTGATGTATGGCATGTGTCAGAACGCGCAGCTGCTTCTAAGAGGGCTCGCAGAAACAGTGTCCAGCCGGCCCCAAAGAGAGCTCGCTACCAAACGCAAAAAAAAAAAAAAAGAATGCAAGAAAGAAAGAACGAAAAAAAGGAGAAAAAACACGCTATTAGCGTATCCTCTTATCAGCAGTGGTGTTTAGTGGTTGCTGTCTGGTCTGTGTGTTTGAGGGGAAAAATGTGTCTAATTTGTGGTTTGTGGTTGTGTCTGCGGTTGAGTGCTTGTGTTTCTCTCACTCAGTCTGCCTTCTGCCGTGTGTATATTCTTCTTTCATTGCCCTCCCTCTCTCTCTCTCTCTCTCTCTCTCTCTCTCTTTCTGTCTCTCTCTCTCACCTTTCCTGTTCTGTCCATTTAGCTGTGGCGATTACACCCTGAATACCACATGCAGATGAAATATTTAAAAGACACTATAACATGCATTAATAAATGCACTGGTTAATAAAGGTAAAGAGACAGCCAGAGGGAAAGAGAGAGACAGAGATAGACAGTGTGACTGAGAGAGAGATAGAGATAGATAGTCAGACTGAGAGAGAGAGAGAGAGAGAGAGAGAGTGTGAGAGAGAGAGAGAAAGAGAGAGGGTATGGGCAGATATGGGGGTGGGCGAGGGTTAGATGCAGTCACCAATAGCCCCTAATGAGCAGGGGCACAGGCAGTACAGTTCAAACACGACAGAGAGGTGAAATGAGATGAAAAAGGTGTGTGTGTGTGTGTAGGTGTGCCTACATGAGTATGTTTGTGCGTGCAAATGTGTGTGTGTGTGTGTGTGTGCGTGCATGCTTGTGTGTGTGTGTGTGCATTTGAGAGGGGGCTGCAAGGGCTAAGGAGCCCCCCTCCCCAGAACAAACACCTCAGGAGTGGCTGTAATTTATGGGTCACTTTACAGGCGTATTGATTTTTGTTTGTGGCGCGGGGAATAGCCTGGGCGGGCTGAGAAGGCCTCACAAGCAGACCGAGGGGGCCTGACAGAGACACAGCAGATGACACTGAGATGGAGAGATAAAGAGATGAAATGGAGAGAATGGAGAAATGGAGTGACAGATTAGCAAGGAGGAGGAGGGGGGGAGGAGAAGGGAAAGGAGGGAATGGGGGTCTAAACAGATAGAGAGAGAGAGAGCAGGGGATGACAAGAGGAGAGCTGACCACTAGACTAGTGAAGATAAAGATGGAGATCTAGAGACAGGGAACAGAGGAATGGAGAGGTGAATTAAAGAGAGATGGAAGATAAGCATAGAGATTTAGTGTGGAGAAATGACTGAGGGATAGACAGAGCGGAGAAAGGAAGGTAGTGATGAAAAGCAGAGAGAAATGATGGAGAAACAGACAGCTGTGGGAGAGAAGAAATAGGGACAGAGATGGAATAACAGACGAGATGGAAGAGTGAAATTTAAGTGAGCGAGGGAGAGAAAGAGAAAGAGAAAGAGAGTGACTTACCAGTAAAAAGAAAACCCATAAAAGGCAAAATCAAGACATACTTAAAACCCAAGCAAAAAAAAAAAAAAAAAGAAAAACCCCCACCCTGACAGAAAACAAATACAGAACAAAAGGTGAAGTCATTGCTCAGGATCAATCAGTTCAGGTACTTTTGCTGCAGCACGCCCTCTTCATTTACCTTACCAAATACATTCTCCAATCCACCACATTTTACTGAAAGACTCGAAGTCACCGGTCATTTTATAATAACTAATTTCAATTATTTTTCCATTTAAGACACATTTCAGAGCGACACTGGCTCTGTTATTCCAGACCCATCCATTTGTATTTCTCTGTGACAGCCACACCTCCATCTTAGCTTCTGAAGAAAATATCTCGGAATATTTAGGACCAAAAATAAACAAATTCCAGGAAAAGTTCTCCCCCAGTCGCACACACCGTTCTTGAACAAGACTAAACGACTTTATCAGCCTTGAACATCCAACAAACAAGTTTCACATTCTCCACAGAAAACACAGAGAGAGAGAAGAAAGGGGAGGATGAGCTGAACATAGATGGCTACATGGGGCGGGGGTGTGATGGTGGTCGTGGTGTGTGTGTGTGTGTGTGTGTGTGTGTGTGTGTGAGGGTGGGGAGTGTGTGATGAGTGGTGAACGTGTAAGCTGTGGTCGCTACAGCATCTTAACCCCCTGACCCATAATGGAGCCGCCACAGCATGCTAGATTAAGCCTCCGACACGCCAAGCTGCCAGGGGCATGCTGTAAATAACACACACACACACACACACACACACACACACACACACACACACACACACACACACACACACACACACACACACACACACACACACACACACACACACACACAAATCTGCAGGCTGCACAAAAGTGCCCTACTGCATTCATGTACACATAGAGGAGGACAGCATGCATAGAGAGAGAGAGAGAGAGAGAGAGAGAGAGAGAGAGAGAGAGAGAGAGAGAGGGCAAAGACAGGGCAATGAGAGACTGCTCAAGAAAAGACAGAAAAAAGGATGGCAAGAGGGAGGGTGGAAAAGAGGATAGAGTGAAAGAGAGGGAAAAGATAGAGACTGATGGATATAGAAATAAAATCATTCAAAACACATAAAGCTTTATTATGCTTATGTATACATCTAAGTGTGCAGGCACAAGGACTGATACAGGATGATATAGAAACACAAAATGAATAAGAATGAAACAAAGAGGCAAAGCAAGGCAGAGTGATAAAGAGACCAGAACAACAGGAAGACCATGACAAAGAAACAAACTGAAAAAAAAAAATGTAATTGGCACAGACAGAGAAACAGAAAGCGAAAAAAAAATGAAAAATGGCGGCACGTGAACTAGAAAGAGAGAAAAACAAATGCACTGACCACACAACACCGCTCCTGCCAAACTCCGCTGACACCGCACAAACAGTGACCCGACTTCCAGGCACCCCCTCTCCCCAGCAGACATCTGGCCGCCCAAGGAGCAGCCGTCCTGGGGGCAGTGGAGCCATGGGTGGCCTGTCTGGGGGAGCCCTGGTGGGTTTAATTAATGGGCAGTTAGAGGCCCTGCTGGTCAGGCTGAGGGGCAGCGGCTGCCATTTTTTCTCTGGGTGTGCAGTGGCAGCAGTAAGCAGTAAGCAACGACTCCTGGTATAGTAGCAGGAGTGGGAGGCTTCGGCAGGGTGTGTGTGTGAGGGTGTGTGTGTGTGTGTGTGTGTGTGTGTGTGTGTGTGTGTGTGTGAGTGTGTGTGTGTGTGTGTGTGTGTGTGCATGTATGTATGTTTTGTTTAGGCTGACCATAGAATAGTAGAAGTGAGTGGAGTATCACTGCATCTGAAAGTGTGTGTTTGTGTGTTTTATTTCTCTGTGTGGGTATTTAATGTATGTATGTATGTATGTATGTATGTATGTATGTATGTATGTATGTATGTATGTATGTATGTATGTATGTATGTATGTATGTGTGTGTGTGTGTGTAAGCATGTGTGAGATTGTGCATGTGTGTGTGTCTACAAATACAGTACATGCGTGAGATTGCTATGGATACTCCAGACTGTGTGGACTGCAAGTGAGCCAGTGTCCGTCTGTAGAAACCATCACTAGCCAGGCTGTTCTGGTTCCCCTCCCATCTCCAGTGAGTGACAGTGATAGTTCAGTGAGTGAGTAAGTGCGAGAGAGAGAGTGAGTGAGTGAGTGAGTGAGTGAGTGAGTGAGTGAGTAAATTAGTGATTGAATGAGTGAGTGTGCGAGAGAGAGAGAGAGAGAGAGAGAGTGAGTGACTGATAGAGTGAGAGAGAGAAGAGAGAGAGACGGGTGAGATATCAGTGCATTGGGGGAGGCAGCTGGGTGGAAAAGCTCATGTTGTGATCATTTACTCACAAACAGCTGACAGACCAGCGCTATAGTCACTGCTACCGACTGCCAGGTAGCTGCAAGGCTGATAAGCCCCATAGGAACATCTGTTTTTAACATTTTCACTTCTTTCATGTCAGACAAAAGAAAAGGCAGCCCTGCATTATCCCGGCTGAGAAACCCTCTGTGTACGCGCCAGTGTACGGCAAACGCATAAATAGAAATGTCTTAGGGTGCCGCTCGTACACACACACACACACACCCACCCACACACACACACACGCAGGGTTTCATTTCAACTTCAGAGCTAATACAATGTGCCAGCCACCTTTAGGCTAGCTCTCCAGGTGAAAAGGAAAGGGAAAAAAAAAACACATAAAAGTGCATTGAAGAGCTATTAAATTGCTGATCTTGACAAGTTTTCCTGAGCAACACAACAAAGATCGCTTAAACGCGCCGTGCCATTTCCACAACCGCCAGCAACAACCCCGCGCCACCCCCACCAACTTGCACCCGCATCACCTCCCCCCCTCCATCAAAGGTGTCATCTGATTTTGACACTCTATTTTATGTAAACGGTGTTTTGAAAGTGTGTGTACCCGGTTGGTACAGGCGGCAGTGACTGGCATCTCTCGCCACATGAAAGAGCCAGGGCTGACACCTACAATCGCTCCTGTGAGGCACAGGGAGGAGAGAGAAGAGAAGAGGCTGCCTGCGTCTCAGCGCAGCTCTGTGTGTGTGTGTGTGTGTGTGTGTGTGTGTGTGTGTGTGTGTGTGTGTGTGTGTGAGAACCTCAAATCAGTGCGCTCTTTTGTTGCTTGTCTGTGTTCATGTGCGGATCATGCGACATGAAGCCTCTGACTCTCGCAGATGGCGGCGGTGATGGCGGTGCCCGCGACTTTCACCATTTTTTACGCCCGTTTTAAACCTCCGCTCTCAGAGTGCTCGCATAAGGCAGGAAGGAGAGCAGGATAGAAAAGAAAAGAAAGGGTGTTTGGAGGATGTGCCTCGCAGAGGCTTACAAGTGAGCCCTTACCTGTTCAAGTGCATCATCCGTTACTGTCTGAAACGCCTGAATATCTCTGGCATTTTGGGTCGGTTTAATTTGTCATCTATTTGTTTATTTATTTATTTCAAAAGTGGGGAGCTATAGCAATAACGTCTGCAACTCAGACAAAGGCAAACGCTACTTTTTGCCAAAAACAACAGATTATCTACCATACCATTAGATACCAGATTATCTACCATACCATTAACTAACAGATTATCTAATCTGAAACAACTAGTGTAATATAGGCTGAATTGTGATGTACATGACTTCTCCAAAACAAAGCCAAATCTGAACTATCACTGTTCATCAGCTTCAACGTATATACTGATGATTCTGTAAGTATCAATAGAAAATGTCTAGCTTGTATGGTATTCATTCCCTGATTTGAGTGAGTAAATAAAACCACTGGGTTCTGCCCATTAGCTGGAAGAATAACGCTTGGTTTGAAACAATGGGAATACCACAAAGCCTCTGGATGCCATTGGTTAATCCATTGAACATCCATCTTAAAAGCAGGGCTCTAAAATCATATCAGTTGTGTCTATCCTCAGATCACCCTCCTTTCCTTTCAAAATTATATAAATAAATTAAAGAACAATGTTCCCAATTTCAATGGCGTTCTCGTGAATTGACATGGACATTTACACCCGCATTACGTGGCGTGATCATCATTTCACAGTTAATTACAAATCTAATTAGAATATTCAAATTAAACAATTCCAGCCCTGTCCCCCCACCCCCGTCTCCATCTTGACGTCTGTGAAGCTCCCTGGCGCATGGTGACGCGATCACCTGCCATCGACGGCGGGGAAAACACCTTCTCCTCTAATGTCCGCCTGCCAACAAAGCCGGGCCAATTACTAACGAGCTAATTAGCTAAATTGTTGATGGAGCATGAAGCCTTTCGTCTGACTCCGGCTCGG
Source organism: Clupea harengus (assembly GCF_900700415.2). Taxonomy (NCBI): domain Eukaryota; kingdom Metazoa; phylum Chordata; class Actinopteri; order Clupeiformes; family Clupeidae; genus Clupea; species Clupea harengus. The sequence goes on along the minus strand of NC_045167.1, from coordinate 11,011,506 downwards.
GCTGCACCATGGCAACACTGAACGGGGCCCGCGCGTATGCCGTATCAGCAAGTCACCATTAGCCTCCTAACGAGTTCCAGGACGACCTGGCGGGCCAGCCGGGGAGGGGCGAGAGCAAGGGGGCCAGCCATATATCAGCCACCCCTCTGACAGCCTGACAGACAGACAACCTCCCCCCCACCGCCCGCAGAAACACTGGCTTGTGTTTAACCTTTCCCGGCGGCGCGTCGGCCCCCGGAACAGGGCGTCGTATTTTACACATGCCAGAGACGGGGAGCTAAATCAGCAGCTGATTTAAAGCACTCGGGGTCCTCTCGGAGCGAGAGATGCTAACAAAGACCTTTGGAATGATTTGGGGGCTCGACCTGGATCGCGTCCGGATGGGGAGGAAGTGCTTGGCGGGGGATATTAGGCAGAGCCGGGCATGGAGGCTTTTATGAAGCCCTAAGGCTAACTGCTGGCATTTGACAACCACAGACTCTGGATTGGATTCATTTTTAACGTGTTTGGCACAGATTGGACACACTCTCTTACTGACAAGCCCAAACCTAAAGCGTGATGACGGTGCAAGATTTATACACACTGTAAAAGAAAATGACAGAAATGCCCAATAAACCATTGCTGACAATCTGACATACACAAACATAGACACACATGCACACATACCGACATACACACACACTACACATACACTTGCAGGATACCTACTTCAAGAACTGTCCAAAGTCTTCGCAGACGCTTTCACACCCGGGCCACTTGCACACTCCATGACCATAAAGACAGTGAGCAGCTCCTGTCTCCTCATGCAAGGATTCTCTGTGGAAAGAGAAAGAGACAGAGAGAGAGAGAGAGAGAGAGAGAGAGAGGGACAGATACAAAGAGACAGAAAGATGGAGAGATGAGAGACAGCAAGAGAGGGAAATAGAGACAATGACGTCAGTTTTATTACCACAGACATAATGGCTTCAGGCAGATAACTCCTGTTGGGTTACCACTGGCAACAGAGGGGTCAAAACAGGGCAGGTTGGCTTTGTTCTGGCCGACAGTTCCGTACAGAAACTGGAAACGATCCAATTAAACGCAAGTGAGTGCGGGACTCCTGGAGACACCCCCTCACACACACACACACACACACACACACACACACACACACACACACACACCCCCGTCAATGCCATAAGATTATTGATCCTGAGTGTCTGCAAGGGGACCAAACAGCGTGTGGCGAAATTAATAAATAAATATAACAAGCGAACGATATCGTGGAAAATCCTGGGGTGTTCCTGGCGATGGCATTCCCACGTCCACAGATCTATGACAGAATAAAGGCATGAAGTGGCACCAGGTGTGTAAACGCGTTAGACGGCAGAGCGGCGGCGTGATGTTTTTGTTTGGACGGCTATCTCTGCTTTCGAAGGACAACTGCGCTCCGCGCTTGAGCAAATGCTCTCGCACGGGCCTGACCTGCAGTGAGCTGGAGCAGCGATTAGAACTGACAGCTTAACCTTTAGGCTCGCACTGAAAAGGAAGGAAGGGAGAGGGAGAGAGAGAGCGAGAGAGAGAGCGAGAGAGAGATAGAGAAGAGAGAGAACATATGAGAAAGAGAGACAGAGAGAGGAGGAACAGAGAGACAGAGCAGGGACAGGATAAAGAGTAAGAGAGAGAGAGAGAGAGAGAGAGAGATTGCGCTCTCTCATTCACAGTATGTTTTACACGACCTCCTCCCTGCATGCCATCGATCGATGGAGTGTTAGTAAGCAGCCTCCTTTGACAGTCCTCTGTGCTCGATCATTACGAGAACCCACAGACCCCACAGGGATCACTACAAGATAAAAAAGTGTTTTCTCCGGTTTTTTCCTCCTCTCTGTTTATTTCCCCGCCCAACACTCTCTCTCTCTCTCTCTTTCTTGTTTTTCTCTGTGGGTGAGGATGTCTTCTTGTAGATATTTTTCCCCAAGCAGAAGGTTTTTAGTGGCTTCGCTAAGATAGCATCTACTTTAAACCAATTACAGCACTGCTCAGCCTTGCTCAGTGTAGCTGCGGCACCTGCTTATTACGCCACAGAGAGGAGTGGGGGGGGGGGGGGGGAATTTGAATTATACATGGATCAGACAGATAACAATAAACACACACACACACACACACACACACACACACACACACACACACAGACAATCATGCATACACAGCCTTTACATAGTGACAGTGGATCAGGTCGACTCATCCTGCGTTGTGTTTACATGCCGGGGCTGTTTTCTGCTAGGTGATGTTCAGATGCAGAGAAGCTGAGAGACAGAGGCGTTAAATACTTAATGTACAGCGCCCTTGACTCTCTCTCCCCCCGCCTCCCCGTCCCCCAACTGCCGAGCATCTCTGTGTGTGTTTGTGTGTATCGCCGATGTCGACGCCGTCGCTCCGTTTGATATGGTGTAAGCAAATGGGGTTCAATCACGCACACACTCTCCCCTGGGAGAGAGTATTTTTGACTATTATTACGCCGGCATCGCTACGCACTGAGCAAACAAACAAATCAAAAACGCAGAGCAAGCCACCGTCGGTCCCCCTCCAGGAAGGAATACTTCTTCTCTTCTGCTAAACGGGGACAAACGGCATGTTTTCCCCCCACAAACACAAACATCTGACAGATTAGCACATGAAAAGACCAATGAGCTTCTGCTTGATTTGTGTGTGTGTGTGTGTGTGTGAGTGCGTACGAACGCGGCATGGAACATGTGTAAAGAGTCTCCAGTGAGCTTTTGCGATCAGTGGCTGTGTGTGTGATAGTAGCGTGTCTACTGGATGCCTATTTGAATCAAAGTGAAGTTGAAAATGTGTGTTTGTGTGTGTTAGTGTGCATGAATGTCTCTGTTGTGTATATGTACCTGTATGATTTGAGTTGGTGAATGTATGTGGTCCATATCTCTACTAAACAGACAGTAAAAATGTTTGTATGTGTACGTGTACATGTGTGTGTATGTATGTGTATGTGTTTGAGTGTGTCTGTGTGTGTGTGTGTGTGTGTGTTTGACTGTTACTGTGTTTGTCCGTTGTGTGTGTTTGCTCCCCTACCTCTCTCTCCGAGAGCTGAGGGCCGGGGACTGGCCGTTGGCGATGCTGTGGTGAGAGATGGGCGGC
>NC_045167.1:10983371-11000871 GCF_900700415.2 Clupea harengus | reverse complement strand
GTTGGCTGTAGATGCGGTAGCAGGGGAGGGCTTGCTAACCTTAATATTACTTCTATTAAATTCTTCATTGCTGCTTAAAAATTGAACAATCACATGGAGGAGTACACAGGTGGTGAGAGCGCTGTTTACTTCGTCAGGCCTGCTTTGAGAGGCAGCCGCTGCAGCACAACTGAAAGAGAATATTGGCGCCTCGGTTTTATATTTTGATGCCTCACCTGTCAGGGAGACAGTTTAATCTTGCAGGGGTCTCTGTCTTTCTCTCTCTGTGTCTTTTTCTTCCTACTTCTCTCTCTCTCTCTCTCTTTCTTTCTTTCTCCCATTCTCTGTCTCTCTAGGTTACCGCAGTATTGGGTCAGACAGCCACATCAGACAATTTTTTTAGTTGTTGTTGTTTTTTTGTTTTTTTTGGTGAAGGGCCTCTTGTGGCTTCAGGTGTCAACACCTTTACTGTGATGTGATGTGATGTGTGTGTGTGTGTGTATGTGTGTGAGTGTGTCTCTCTGTGTGTGAGAGCTCTTCAGCATCCATTACTTTTTGTCCCTCAGACAGAACTGAAGTACTGATGTCTGATAGTACCAGTGGAGGATACTGGTATATATATATATATATATATTATATATTTGTGTGTGTATCACACTTAAAGAATGTGAGCATATATGGTAATAATGCTAGAAGTGTGTTGTCATGTCACACATCCTTCATGTCGTGCCCTTGGTGTGTGTGTGTGTGTCCATGCGTGCGTGCGAGTGTATGGCAGCAATGTCAGGGGCCCAGGTGACGTATCTCCACCGTCCCCCTGGCGCTCTAATCAAGCCGCCTGATTGCCTCTCTCGCTCGCGCACGTCTCATGCCCGTCGCAGGAGGGGCGGGCTGGGTTGGGGTTCTGACATGTCCTTGTGTTGCGGTGATGTTGGCGGCCGATGCAGGTCCCCCCCCCCCCCCCACCCCTTCTCCCACTCCCCCCCCACCCCCCGTCTTTGATTAGCCGAGACATTTGCATGGTCACTACACATTTTTCATTTTAGAAGTCATTATGCATTAGCGGCCCTGATCGCCCAGCCTGACTAATCCTGATGAACTGAGAAATCACCAGCTGAAGGTCAAACCCCATCCCTTTTCTCGCTTGCACATTCATATTCATATTTCCTGCAAATCCCACTACCTTTGTTCATTAGGGCTTGAGAGAGAGAGAGAGAGAGAGGGAGAGAGAGCGGGAGAGAGAGAGAGAGAGACGCAGGGGAAGAGAGACAAATCTCCTACAGCCATGTTTTAGAGAAATACCTCTCTCTCTTTTTCTTAAGGGAGCATATAAAAGAAAAGAAAGAAAGAAAATGAGAAGCAAAGGAGAGAGAGAGAGAGAGAGAGATTGAGGAGGAGCAAGAAAGAGAGCAAAAAAAGAAGAAGAGAAAAAAAAACAAAGAACAAAGCAACAAAGTCACAAATGAAACAGCTGCATGTAATTATGCAAATGTCTGCTTACACCTTGGAGGTTATTAAGCCTTAAGACACATTTGCGCTGGTGTAACTGCCCTCCTGTTTTCTGGGGTCTCTGGTGCTGGATGGAGCTGCAGCGGAGAACCCAGAGTTGCTTCCGTCACTACCGCAGCCACTAACCACCAACGCCGCAGAACACATTGGCAGATATTTTCATTACACTTAATTATTTGCGTATTTAAATGAGGATTCGTTGTGGATGACAAAGAAAGGTAGCGATGAGGGTGGGGGTGGACGTGTGACGGGGGTGTGAGGGGTGTTGAGTCGGGGGTGAGTGTGTGTGTGTGTGTGTGTGTGTGTGTGTGTGTGTGTGTGTGTGTGTGTGTGTGTGTGTGTGTGTGTGTGTGTGGGGAGGGTGGGGGTGGTTTTTGTCAGCCATCTTTAACGTATCGCTATGAGATGTTGCGTGGACACGGCTCACATCTGGTGGAGAGGCAGCTGTTATTAAGGTAAATTTCACCACACTAGTATTACATCAGGAAGCATTCAGCAGGGCCTCTCGTACACAAGTGGCTGTGTGTGTAAGAACACACACACTTACAGGGACTCATTGAGAACACTGGTAAAGGAGGCAGAGGAGCTATTTATTATGATCACAGGATGAGAAAAAGCTCATTGTGAACAAAGGAGACAGAAAGAGGAAGAGCCCAGAGAAAAGAGCACAAAAAAGCCAAATGACAAACAGCCAAACAAGCTAAACAAATGAAAGTTTTTTTTTTCTTTCTCTCTTTCTTTTCTTTAGCGGGGGTGATGGATGATAATCTTTGCTCCGGCACTCTTTCAAATGAACCGAGAGAAAGGCTGAAAGAATAGGTGAAAGAAAGGAAGAAAGAGAGAAAGAAAGAAGGAGGGAGGGAGAAGGAGAGAGGGAGGGAGAAGGAGAGGGAGGCCATGGCCCAGTCCTTCCCCCAGCCTCCCCGACACAATGCTAATTCCAGGCGTTTAGCGGAGAGCTTTTCTGCTTGACGTATCAGCGTGCACCAGATGAAAGCGGATAAGTAATTGCTCTCCTGGTTCTTATTCTTCACTGACAACCCATAAATTTAATTTTACACACACGTTCATTTACATTTTGGAGTATATGACATGATAATTGCCAGAATATAACACCTCCATTCGGCAGGATGCCGCCACGCGCCGTGACTGACAAGCCGGGCGAATTGAAAGGAACAGAGACTGAATTGGCTTCTCCTCCGGAATGCTTTCTCAAGGAAGATGGGAGATTAATGAGCATTTACAAGAATGAGAGAAAAAAAGAGAGCGTGAGAGAGAGAGAAAGAGAGAGAGAGAGAGAGAGAGAGAGAGAGAGAGGTCACACATGCAGTTACATGGAGGGGAGTCGTCTACTGAGGACAAATAACTGGGAGACACACAAACACCACAACAAACACACACAACCTGACAAAAGAAATGACCACTAAAATGTAATCTTTCCAAAGAAATGGAACTATGGACCTCATTTCCATGCACCAGTGGCTACTAAGGTCACATGACCTGAAAGACACAGCTCTTCACAGGAGGTTTTCAACAGTGACCCTTCTCGCTCCTATGTCAGTAGGGCACCAGTGGCAGGCTGGGGAATCCTACATTACTTTGCTGTGCAGCACATGATGTAATGACAGCTGAGCCATACAGGCCTTAACTTGGGGAGCACGGTCGCAGAGCCCATAAACTGGTGCCTACCAATAAAGTTATAACAGGTCTCCATAATAACCATCACAATTAAAGTGATTGATGCAATACAGAAACACACACACACACACACACACACACACACACACACACACACACACACACACACACACACACACACACACACACACACACACACACACACACACACACGTTCAACCGTCCCCATCCAGGTCTCTCATACAAACATGACACACATTTACTATAAATCAGAGAGTGGTTCTTTCTTTCAGCCACACCAGAAGGAAAAACACACTAGGGCTGGCTGTGTGACTGCTCCTCTGGCTACTGTGTGATGCAATCACGCTCGGAGATGCCCCAGTGCAATTAGCAGCTCAGCCTCCTGCTCAGGCGCAGATACGCAGAGGTGAGCCAAATTAGCCACAGCAGAGATAGTGTGGCCACTGCCAGCTAAAACAATTAAGGCCCAGAAGAGCTTGCTCACTCCTCCATTTCCGCTCCAAAGAGACGGACCAATGCGATCAGATGTGTGGGGAAAACAAAGGCCTACAGAGACGAAGAGAAAGAGAGGACTTGCATGGACACACACACTCACACACACACACACATACACACACACACACATACCGTCGCCCATATGCTCGCTAATACGAATACAACGATATCCCTACACACAGTTCTCACTTTGACATGCTTGCACACACACACAGACACCCCCACACACACAAAGATACACTTAAGATAAATAAAAAGCGCTATAGAAGAGTGTTAGGATGTAATTAGTTCATCTCCCTCGTAAAACGAGTGGCTGTGTTAATTAAGGTGTGAGACCCAGTTTGGCCCTGAGAAAAATGGGGTATGGATAGAGAGAGAGAGGGAGGGAGAGAGAGAGAGAGAGAGAGAGAGAGAGAGAGAGACATTCCGGTCTCCCCCTCCTACACACACACACACACACACACACACACACACACTCACATTCATCTCCTCCATTGTACCCCTCCCCATCCTGGGCCTCCACAGAAACAGACTGCCTGGACCCTTCAGCCTTCTCTGCACAACAGGGGCAAATCTGCTGCCAACACACGCCATGGACACACAGGGATACAGGGGCAAAGGAGGCTGTGTGACCATCAGGATTGAGTGAGGGAAACACACACACACACACACACTACAAATTGTACATGTTCATGTTCACCATCATACACACAAATACATACTCAGACAGTATACTTACATACTCACACACAGACTCATAGTACATACATCTACTCATGCACGTGCATACCCATACACACACACACACACACACACACACACACACACACACACACACACACACACACACACACACACACACACTGATCATTTGGATTAAAAGATCAATGCCTGTGATCCTGAGGACATTAAGTAGATTACAGGACCGCTTTTCCTCCAAATCAATTTTCCCCCTCCATCCCACACACACACACACACACACACACACAAACACACACAGCACGGGGGACTCCGCTGCCTTTAAAGCAGGAAGACATCAGATGCTGAGCTCTATTAAAGCATTACTGGCTAATGGAGATACAGTGGACCCTCCGCAAACACTTATCTCCTTGCAGATAACCCGGCTCTCACTACCCACAATGCACCAGGGCACCGCACCTAGAGTGCACGTGAGCTGTATTGCATCCCGTCTCATGGGCGGTTTCAGCAGGATTGTGATCATTTGTATGATAATAGGTTTAGAGCCGTCTGTGGACACTGCTCCGTGACTCACTACTTGTAGGTGTGTGAAAATGTCTTGTTTCCTGCACAGTTCACAACACACGGATGGAACCGCACACTAACCGAAACTAAACGATACAACTTCAATATAATGGTCATTTATCTATACACACATACAGTATACTATACGCTGGGAGCTGAGAGACGACCGACAGAAAGGACGAGGAAATCGGAGGACCCGTCCTGTGGAGTTCTTAATCTTAATCTTAAGTCATTAATGAAATGATCCCCTCCCTCACACACCATTTCTCCCTGAACTGAGCCACATTCTCCGTTTGCTGGCAGAACGTGTACTCCACCAGAGATCTAAACATGGAGATCGTGTCTGCATCCTGGCCTTCATTCTTTGCTTCATGGGATTTAAGTTGGGTTTTTAAATGATGTTTTAAAGTTTCTCCCTCTCTCTCTCTCTCTCCCTCTCTCTCTCTGCTCGTGCTCTTGCTAGCCGAACCTTTCTGGCGGAGGAGGTAAATGGGGAGTCCAGCAGATCCCCCTGCTCTTCATCAAATGACACGGGGTAAATTACATGTGCTTCAAGCCGCTTCCCTGAATTACAGATCATCAGTGGCAGAGGGGGCTCCCCGCTACCCCACCACTCCGGCCTATCAGATCCGCCCGTTAGGAGCCAATTAACATCCCGGCCAGAGTAATCAGATAGCGTGTGTGGAAGAGGCCCTGCTGCAACTCGCTTATTGCTTCCATGTATCTTCTGTCACAAGGTACATTTGTTGCAGCGACATCAAAGCTTGCCCGTACCTTTTTTTCTCTCTCCTCCGCCTCCTCCATCTCTCTCTCTCTCTCTCAAACATGCATACTCTTCCTCTCGTTCCTCTCGTTCTCTCTCTATCTTGCCACATGCCTTGGGGTGCTATTCCAACTGCTTTTGCATCACAATGATGAACCTAACTGTGTGTGTGTGTGTGTGTGTGTGTGTGTGTGTGTGTGTGTGTATGTGTAATTTACTATCCTACTCCATGGTAATCTGGAGAGAGAGATGGGGGGTGGAAACATGTTTTCTGGTTGCTAAAGCAATAACTAAAGGCAATGGCAGAATGTGCACTGGCATTTTCCTGCTTCTCCTTTTCATTTTTATGCCGGCGTCAACACAAGAGGTTCTAATTTGCCTTTCAAGCGCTACACTCAGTTATTTATTTTTTTTGGCAAATTTTTTTCCGATGCTACCAGGAGGAACGGCACTGATAAAACATGTAAATGTGAAGAAAAGAAGAATGAGGCTACAGATCTCTCCATACGTTGTGTGTGTGTGTGTGTGTGTGTGTGTGTGTGTGTGTGAGTGTGTGTGTGAGAGAGAGAGCGAGAGAGAGAGTATCCCTATCTGTATGTGTGTGTGTGTGTGTGGGGGGGGTATATCTGTATGTGTATGAATGTGAGTGTGTGTGTGTGTGTGTGTCTGTGTGTGTGCATGTGAGTGTGTGTGTGTGTGTTGTTGGGAACTGTTCCAGTTGGAGGAATAAGTAGATGAATTTTAAGGAACACGGCGCGGGCATCTCCGTGCGCTCTGATGAGATGTGCAGCGCTGACCTTTAAAATGGTGACACCTCGCCGGAGCGGAGGGCCCCGTGCTCTCGCGCTGATTGGCTGGGATATCAGGGAGCGCCGCTCAGGAAGAGAGGAGACGCACAAAAGCCTGACGACGACAGTGGCGATGGCAACATTCCCATCGCCGTGCTCGCAGGCCCATTCCCCTCATCCATAAAACACAATGTGCCTAACCTGAGATTCGCAGATCCTTCCCTCTCTAAACACACACACACACACACACACTTGCACACACACACACTAAAAGGCATAGACTAAACCACTGAACACACAACCATACGCACACACACAATGCAAATACATAAAGCTAAAGGATTATCATTCTAAAGTATCTGCCATCTGTGAGAAGACAAGATGGTTAGATGTGTGTTTGGACACTTCTGGCATCTGCTACATTTGAAAAAGTGTGTGTTTTCCACTATGTTTGTGTGAGAGAAGGCTAGAGGTGCAGACATGAAATGTGAAATGAGTTACTTTCTATGGATTGATGGTAATTAAAGCCTCCCCACTCCCACTCCCACTACACATACACACGCACAGGCACACGTACGTACACACACACACACACACACACACACACACAACGTAGGCGCTTGTGGGGCATAATTTGCACATCTGTCACCTTCTTGATGACCGCCTGCTGTTGCCTTCCCCACCTCGCGACCCCCACATGTGTGTGTGTGTGTGTGTGTCGCTCTGTCCTCTTTTGTGCGAGCGCCTCGTTAATGCCCTCTCACACACCCTCTTTCCCCACTTACAGCACCACCTGACAAAAGGTCAAGGGTCAACCACTTCTCTTTATACGTGTGATACGATACCTCAGACATGTGCTCAGGAACATTCATCACATATGGGAGGAAAGGGGTATATGGTGAGGAAAGATGAAAGCAGAAGAAGGCGAAAGAAAAAAAGAAAGAAAAAAAGAAAGAAAGAAAGACAGACAAACAAACAAACACAAAAAATTCTTCTGCCTCGTGTCTCCCTCTACCTCTTTCTCTCTCCCCATCTGTGTAGTAGAGATGTTTACATCCCCCACACACACACACACACACACACACACACACACACACAGAGCACACAGTTATCATCACACCACACCATACACCAACACACACTATAGATGCATCAATGAGTCTGAAAGGTGCCTGAATCATACACTGGGAGCGGTAAAAAAAAGGCCTCGCAACCGAAGACAAACAACATCAAGAGTGAAGACATTTACCTTCTTAGTTTTATTTTTGGTTGCAGCGCGTGTATGTTTGTGTATGTGTGTGTGTGTATGTGTGGGTGGGTGGGGGGGGAATGATTGTCAGACACAAAAGCTCATCTGTAATCCCTTCTTCCCTGTCATCCACCATGGCTTTTTATTTGTGTTTTAAATGTCAGTGTATAAACGCGTGGGGAGATATTGCCACAGTTGAGACGAAAAGTAGATAAAGAGAGATGCCGCGAGATGCACGCGGCGAGATAGGAGAGCGAGAGATGGAGAGAGTGAGACCGAGCGAGAGAACAACAGATAGACAGAGAGAGAGCGCGAGGGGTGTTGTGTGCCTGGGGAAAATCCATGTAAGCAGCCGTCGGTGAGGGCGAGGGGATTTACTGGGAGAAATAGGTGTTTATTGAGTGCTCCCGTGGGCTTAGGGGCGTAATAATAGACCTGTCACATTACGCAAATGTGGAGAAAGCAGCAGCCAGCCAGCCAGCCAGTGAGAGAGAGAGAGTGGCGCGTCAACAGCAAGCACCCCGATGCCGCGGCGGATAGAATTAGTCAGGCGTGATGCCTGTAGACGTTAATATAAGTAATTAAAACCACAAGCCGCAGCACTTAGGAGCCTGTGTGGTAAATTATTTATGTGGCATGATCCATGGGTTGCTTGCTTACGACTCTCTCTCTTTTTGTCGCGCTCTCTCTCTCTCTCTCTCTCTCTCTCTGAGGCCAGGATTTGTCACTGTCTGGAACAGTCCTTGGGTTCCGTCGCTCCTGGTTATTCTGCGTCTGTGGCGTGCGGGTCCCCGTATCTCACTGTCCGTCAGCCTCGCCCAAACCGGTGGGTCATTCATCCGCTCCCCTCCCGCGGAGCGAACGCGCTCGGCTGTCGCGGAAACGAACGGGTGCAAACAATCATCTGAAGGAGATAGACTTTCATATCTAATATAAAGACTGCGACTCTCTAACTCCCCCCTTCCCCAACCCCCTCACCCTCCCCTCATTCCCTTACAAACACTGGCACTCAATTGCCCAAGTGGACTTTTTGTTCTCAGGTGGTTCTTTAGACATTACATGCGAGCCGTGAGCAGATGTTAATAAAGGCCGGATCAACAGCGAGGATGGAGAAGGGGGATGCGTTGGGCAGCGCGGGGGGCTCCGGAGCCGCCCCTCATTCCTATTGATTCCCATCAGTGGCTCCTGGAGAGGCCGGAGTAAGCAAATGTAAATATTCAATATTTACCGTCCTCGGCAGTTATTAGAGCTGCCCGTGGCACAGTGACAGGGCTCTTGGCCTGATGCTGACGCCACCAGGCCTGCCAGTAAACCACTGTCTCTCTCTCTCTCGTCCAATATTTCTCTCTCTCTCTTTCTCTCTCTCTCTCTCTCGCTCTCTCACCCAATATTACACCCTCCCACACCTCCGCAAAGCAATCTGCACATCTGTGCTCCGACCTGCCACAGATCCATTCTTTAAACATACAACTCAATAGCCACCACTCTGCCCCAGCTCACTCCATCCTCCCACCTGCTCTCACATGTGCACTGTGACACTTGTATGTGTGAGTGTTCAGGGAATATAAAAAAAGAGAACAAGAAGAAAAAAAAAAGAAAAAAAAGAAACACAGGACTTTTTTTTTTTTTCTCTCTCTCCAGGCAACGGTGTGCACTTCCTGTGCCGATGCTTTCCGTTCCTGGTGACATTAATGCCACTGAGAGTGAAAAGGCTCAAAGCCCACCAAACCACCACCCGACCCCCACTCACGCCGCCCTTCTCACCACCTCCTGTCACGAGCCGTATCTTTCTTTGCCACCACGTAATTAGGTACACAGGGGTGCGACTCCAATTGGAGGTGTCGCCATTGTTACACTCCATGAAAAAAAAAGGTTAACGCCATTTTCCCCTTCTTTAATTAAATGCACAGGCATACTAATAAGGTAAACCGAAAGCCCCCTCCGTAGCACTTATTAACTAAGGGGAGGGCACGCGTGCTCACACAGTCCAATTTAAAGCTAAAAATAATAAGTCGAGCAGATGTCAAGAAGATGTCTTTGAAGTCACAGGAAAGAAGAGATGAGTTATGAATTCTTACTTGCGTAAATGAGAGAAATAGACTCGGGGTCGACCGATTCGTTCTTTTTCAGGGCCGATACGATAATGATTTTCTTTCAGAAAAAGCGAACGATAACCGATATTTCAGGCATATCTGAATGCCTTTAATGCTTTTTTTTTGTTGTGTAAAGAAATAGGCTCTGACGACATGAATTCTTTGAATGCAGTGCACTTGCTAATCTCTTCTTTAAATCCTTCTAAAGCAGGAAGGCAGGAAGATAAGAAAATTATTTTGAGTGTTTGCATGGGCAAGTTGCATGTCAAATGGTAAGCCTACAATTCTTACTACAATACAGGCTACACGACTGACCACATTTGGACCAACAGATCATCTGTGAGGGTCACATATGAGCAGAAGTGTGTGTGTGTTTGAGGGTTTGCATGTTTGAATGAAAGGGGGCTGACATTGACATTGTGGGTAAAATTCTCTATGGTCATCTTATTTTGGCTATGCAACAGATGCCTATTGCTATTTCAAAACCGTTTAATTATTGGATGAACGATGGCAATCGCTGTATAAGAAATAATGAATTGATACATCGTTTAGGATGTATTTTCATCATAAAGTATAAAACTTCAAACCTTAAAACTAGCCTGTGTGTCCACGCTTTTTCTAAAGCGGCAAGGACATTGTAGGAGCCCATAAGCTCGGAAGTCATTTATGTGAAAAATGGACAGTTCATACAAAAGTAGCATACAGTGTGGAAGGACTGTGATGAAGTTAACGAAAAATAATGTAAACTGCATTAATAACTCGACTTCCATGATGATGATGAGGCCAAATAAAGAGACTTAAAAGCGGCAAATGGTTATTTTCAGCTTTGCTGCAAGGTTCCGACATGCGATGCAACTGCAAGCGAGCTGAAGTTTAATTTTGTGAATGGTTGCTTAAATGACGACTACAATTCACAAGGGCTGTGCTTTAGGGTACATTTCTTTGAATGTTTCATTTGAAAGAATAAATATATATTACTATTTGTTAAATGTGCAGTGTCAAACTGTTATAACTTATAGCATAAGTGCACCAATTAGTCCTTATTACAAGTCCTAATTTCTTTCATATTCCAAGCTTTTTTTTAGGGTAAACCTAGACTAGCCTACTTATACTGATTCAAAAAGGTCCAATTAGCCAGATACAGTTTCGTTCACGGCATGGTTTGAGGACAATGACCCTTTTACTGGATGCTTATCTTTCATCCTTGTTTCCAGCAGCAGGTCTGAAAAAAATGTCAGATATAGTCTCTTTTGGCCAATGAGGGAATTTTGTGGAAAGAATGCCAATAGCATTTTTTCTGACAGAAGAGATGCGTCGGGATAGTACACACATTGCTTTTAAAAGTTTATTTATATCGGGAATTTACAGAAAAATATACAGATTATCTGTCAAATTTTTGACAGACAATCAAAAATTTGCAAAGATCGGCCCAATTATCTAACGACGCGATCGGAATTGTCATCCCCTGAAATAAAACACAGTTGTCTCTGCCACCCCCGCCCCCCTTCAGGAGTTAAATGGAGAAAAACACACACACACACACACACACACACACACACACACACGGCAAAGATAATGGGGCAAACGCATCAGATACATGACGACAGTGCCCTTTTCCAAACAAGCATCCATAGCAATAGGCAGCGCTTTGAATCAATATGGCAAATTATCTAGGAGGAGGTGAAATGGCAGCTAGTTAAGCAGAGTTGGGTTTAGGTGCCAACACGTTCACTTTGCCTGTGCCGTCTGAAACGCTCCGGTAGGGATCAATGAAGCGATAGCTCCAAGGTTATTACAATGTTAAAGAATGGCAAAACACACACACAAACACACACACACACATACACACAAGCCTCCTGAGTGAACTGTATCTGTTCACCCCAATATCACACTCACCAGTGTCCAATTATCAAGGCTTTCCAGAACAAAAAAAACATCTTTCAGAAGACCAGAAGACCAGGTAAAGTTTGCACAGAGACATGCAACTCCATTTTTCTTCTTCTTAAAGTTACTTTGAAAACGAAAATACATAAAAAAAACAGGTTTTTCAGGTTTAGGATTTCAGTGACAGGGTCCTGAATTACATTGGCAAGTCAAACAGTCTTGTTGCTGCCGTGACGACGGCACAGATTCCGTGGCGTCTCGGCGGCAACTGACACACACATTACGGCAGGACTGAGGAGATTAGCGGCCGCGGGCTCACCTGCAGTGGACGCTGTTTGTCGTTGTTCTTTGGAGACTTCAGGCCGCTGCCTGACTGCTGTAGGAGTAATTGCCTTGCTGCTTGTAGGGCCTAGAGAGAGAGGAGATGAGACAAAAGGACACAGAGAGAGAGAGAAAGAGAGAGAGAGAGAGAGAGGGAGAGAGAAGGAGACAGGGAAAGAAAGGGAGAGGGAGAGCTGTTATTACAAACATTCTTTTTTTCTATCTTTCTTCGTCTTTCTTACTGTTTGAAAGATTTCATTAAGAAAATGTGACTGCATTTTTAGGTTCCAAAAAATCTTTTGTTCAATGGTTCCTGAGTACCTTTAACTGATATAAAGCTGCAAGATGTATACTTTTTGTATGCTGCTTCACAAAACCATGATCAAAGATAAATACAGTTTGTCTTAAGAACCCTTGGAAAGAGCAAGAGCGGGAGATGAAGAGAGAGGGTGTGTGTGTGTGTGTGTGTGTGTGTGTGTGTGTGTGTGTGTGTGTGTGTGTGTGTGTGCGTGTGTGAGAGAGAGAGGGACAGAAAGAAAAAGAGAGAAGCGAGGGGGGGTGCATCAGCGGAATTGACCTGTCTAGTGTGTGCTCAACTGAAATACCCACTTCTCCGCAAATTACCAGGCCATTTGCATATTCATAATATCAATTTGAAGTAGAGGGAGACGATGTGAAGTGTTCCTAGAAGCTGTAATTAAAGTTGACAAAATCAACATCAGATTACCTTAGGAGTGAATTAACAGGGAGCTGTGCTTTTACACTCAGAATTACCCATGCCTGTGAGCCGAGCAGACAGAGGAGAAAATGGCCCTTTTTCTGCCTGGCCAAATCAGCTACGCCATATTACATGCACTTAACAATCTTTATGTCTGTATGTACGTACGTATGTATGTGTGTATGTATGTATATATGTGTGTGTATGTATGTATGTATGTATGTATGTATGTATGTATGTGTATGTATGTGTATGTATGTATGTATGTATGTATGTATGTATGTATGTATGTATGTATGTATGTATGTATGTGTGTGTATGTATGTATGTATGTATGTATGTATGTATGTATGTATGTATGTATGTATGTATGTACTTCTGAGGACGATAGAGAAGAAACAAACTCTCACCAACGAAGCTCTAAGCACAGAAGCCTTCCCAACTACTACAACGCCAATCCTTTTATCAGGTAGCTGAACTCTCTCTAATTGGCCTATACCACCACAGGCCCACAGCAAATCATGTGTCAAAGAAATACACATTACACAAAGTTATAATGGTACCAATAATAACTAGTCAGGCCTTCAAAATAATGATTACAACAGTTATAAGTCAAATTCACCTTTGAAAACCTGTTCAGTATAATATAAACACCAAGATAATCAAGAAGTCACATAATGCTCAGAATATCTGTATCATCATAAACTTTGTAGCCAATGACATGAACACTAACATGTCACATATGTACATATGTCAAAATGCTATGGTGGCCAAACAAGAGTGATGCTTCTATGTCATCCACAAGGAGGTAAACCGGTGGTTCATCTGACCCCCAAGGCACTGGCCCTAACTTTGTCCCACTGCCACCATTTTGGGCACACACACTTTTGCTAATTCACTCACGTTTTTACACACTACCAGTTCATCAACATATCTGATATAAGTTTGTAAACTCAAATAAGTTATGATGTGATGATGATTATACCTGATATGCCCCCCCCCCCCCCCCCCCCCGCCCCCAAACACACACAGGTCCACAGCACACACATACACATTTCACCAAGGAACCGAGAAAGAAGAGGAAGAGAAAAAAAAAAACACACCACAATAACTTTACAGGCATTTCACCGAGAGAGAAAAACAAGAAGGGAGAGTGGAAGTCAAGACTAAAAGAGCGAGAGGGGGAAAAGGGTGAAGGAAGAAGAAGAAGAAGAAGAAGAAGAAGAAGAAGAAGAAGAAGAAGAAGAAACAGCCTCAGATAGACTGACACTTCTTCCTCAAGAATCAAGGGTTTGTTTTATTTTCTGGTGCTTGCCAGTATCCATGACAACAGCTGCTTTGACAGGATGAGCATATGGCACCGCTCCTCCAGCTGGTGTGAACAATGTTTGAACTAGTACATTGAGATGCTGAGCAAACAGGAGAAAGAGAGAGGGAGAGAAGGAGGGAGGGAGAGAGATGGATGGAGGGAGGGAGAGAGAGAGATGGATGGAGGGAGGGCGGGAGAGACAGAAAGAGAGAGGGAGACTAAAAGAGAGAGGTATAGAGGAAAAGAAATAAAGAAAGGCAGACATAGAGAGAGAGAGAGAGAGAGAGACAGAGTGGGTGTGAGGGGGCAAGATGGAGACAGAGAGAGAGAGAGAGAGAGAGAGGAGGGTGGAGAGGAGAGAGCAGGACAGGGGAAGGATAAAACACAAGATGGAGACAGACAGAGAGAGAGAGAGAGGAGGGTGGAGAGGAGAGGAGAGAGCAGGACAAGGGAAGGATAAAACACAATATAGAGAGACAGAGAGAGAGAGAGAGAGAGAGAGAGAGAGAGAGAGAGAGAGGAGGGTGGAGAGGAGAGGAGAGGAGAGAGCAGGACAGGGGAAGGATAAAACACAATATGGAGAGACAGAGAGAGAGAGAGAGAGAGAGAGAGAGAGAGAGAGAGGAGGGTGGAGAGGAGAGGAGAGAGCAGGACAGGGGAAGGATAAAACACAAGTTGCCACGTCTGAGCCCCCCCAGGGGAGCCAGCCATCCTCCTGATCAATTATGAAGAGCCGACGCTGGAGGGGGTCTGGGAGGCATGAGTGTGTGTGTGTGTGTGTGTGTGTGTGTGTGTGCGTGTGTGTGTGTGTGTGTGTGTGTGTGTGTGTGTATCTGTATCTGCATCTGTGAGTGTGTGCGTGTCTGTGTCTGTGTTTGTGTATCTGTATGTGTGTGTGTTTGTATCTGTGTGTGTTTGTATCTGTGTGTGTGTGTGTGTGTGTGTGTGTGTGTGTGTGTGTGTGTGTGTGTGTGTGATTGTGTGTGTATGTTTGTGTCCAAGTGTGAGTGTGTGTGTGCAGTGGGGTCTGCCACACGCCTGGAGCCAGCCTTCCTGGCCCAGACTAAACAAACACAATGCAGTGGTGCTGGGGCCTAGCGCCATTGATCTGTCTCCCTGTAACACACAGGCAGAGGAGCCAGTCTCCAGAGCCAGTCTCCAGACCCAGCCACCGGCCCACTCACCCTGCATCGGACTGGGGAGACAGGAGGGCACAGGAGAGACACAACACTCCTCTTCCTTACTGCTTGACACTCCTTGATATGTCTTTGGAGGTCCTATAGATCAGGGTTAACTGGTGGGGCAAGGTGCTAACATCATCTACACTGTGGCCTCACTACCCAGGGGCACACATGGTGTTTAAAGCACTGTAGCTGTACACCCTATGTGTCCTATAGGCTGTTTGGAGTAACAGTGTTTGATAAATGAGGGCAATGCAAATGTATTTTTTTGTTTGTTTTAGCGTATTTTTTGGACCACTGTGTTAACAGTGGCTTGCGTCCTCCACACCACAAGTGCAAGATGTATTCACACTGTAACGATATGATGTCATGTTCAAACAAGAAAAGATGGCAAACAACCAAAAATAAATTACTTGCAACATGCATTGTTGACCTGGCTTATGTTGAGCTGGCTAAATAAACTGCGACAGACCTGCCAATCCAAATTTGACTTTTACAGTAAATCCTACTGATAAGCCCTGGCTGGTGTGCGAGAGGTGAAAGCTAGCGGCGTGGCTAATGAATTTAGCGCAGCGCATGATCGACAGAAGAGGCTGTTTATCTGAGTCGGAATCGACCAGGACTCACTGTCTTCTGACAGTTGGAGGCCGGGGTGGAGTGGAGGGGGGTGAGGGGGGGTGGGTGGTGTAGGCAAGGGGAGGGGCAGAGTCATGGAAGTCGCTCAATACAAGCACAAGGGGGTCAGAAACAAGCAGAGGAGAGAAACAGGAAGTGAAAGGAGCCCTGTAATGGCTTTCCCGATGAAAGACAGAGCCCTCTGCTGCAGCCGGCCGGGGACTAATCAGACTTAACAAAGCCTGTTGACACAAGCAGAGACGGCTGGGAGGATTTATCATGGCACAGCATCTGATAGGGTCGGGCTGGAGGGAGAGTGGAATCTTACTTAGATCTCCACTTAGATGCGCTAATACCAGTGATGATTAAGGCCGCAGTGATTAGTAGTTTACCAGTAGCTTCCAGTAGGACTGAGCATCATTAACATGAAAATGACATATCTAGGTGATAACATGTCATCTCTTGTAAGTGATGGTATCAAGGTATAATGTAACATGACGTGATATGTGATATCATGTATTACACCAGACTGACCGAACTAGCTTACGCCTAACATAAAATGACAAGTGATCCGTCGTATGATGATTAAATATGGCATCCCACAACTACACATACAGTAGTTTGTGATATGACTAGATAAAATTTGCTAAAACAAATTATGGTGAAAGATTTGATGCCTGGGCTGTAATGCTGAGACATAATTATATGAAATGGTTTACATTACTACCATCTATTCAGATGTAAACCCCCAAAATATATTGTTTTTTCTACATCGACCTATCCATCCACTTCTCAATCTATCTTTTTTCCCATCCATCCATCCATTCATCCATCCATCCACACCTAGGCGACAGCTT
This sequence comes from Clupea harengus, assembly GCF_900700415.2. Lineage (NCBI taxonomy): Eukaryota > Metazoa > Chordata > Actinopteri > Clupeiformes > Clupeidae > Clupea > Clupea harengus. The sequence continues at coordinate 10,984,188 of NC_045167.1, read as the reverse complement.
ACACTATGGGTATCTACGGTTACAGACCCCCTTTTCCTTACAGACCACTAGTCACTCTCAGATCTGGGACTCACGACTCTGTCTGTCTGTCTGTCAGCCAGTCAGGTTGCTGTGGCCGAACTATGCCTGCCCCAGACCATCTCTACACAATATGTGGCATTCCTGAGAGCACAAAGCCAACAAAGATCCCCTTGGCTCATACGCAAATAACAAGACACTCACACGCACGGCCCTGAGCCTAACACCAACTGCTGACGACAGGAGGTGGAGAGAGGTGAGGCGAGAAGGGGCAGACAGTGAGTATGAATGCATATATGCACACACACAGACACAAACATACACACATGCATACAGGGTTATACACACACACTCACACACCACTCTCACTGTGTGACGCACACACACACACACACACACACACACACACACACACACACACACACACACACACACACACACACACACACACACACACACACACACAGAGAGACACACACACACACACTCCCACACCACTCTCACTGAGCGACACGCACACAAGACACGGAGCAGGGGCACAGAATTCTTATGAAAATAAGATTCAGCCCAAACGGATCGGCCGTAATTGGTTTCAGATAGTGGGATCGGGGTGAGGAACATGATACAGGCCGCCATTATGCGCCTGTATCCCCCCCCCTCCCAAAAAAAAAAGCCAGCGGAGAAACAAGAATGTTTACACAGGCACTCCCCCGTTACATTAATAGCCATGTGAGCTCACTGAGGAGAGACAGACAGACCAAAAGAAACATATGTCAGCTGCCCCCTCCTGTTCCCTACA
>NC_045167.1:10968371-10973371 GCF_900700415.2 Clupea harengus | reverse complement strand
ACTCATATGCAGTCACACACTCTCACCCACACCCACTCTACCTCCATCCCACTCTTCCTCACGCGTACACACACACACACACACACACACACACACACACACACACACACACACACACACACACACACACACACACACACACACACACAACAACCCCAGGCAGGCGTTTCAGTTGATTTGTTACTATTCATGGCTAAGGCCTGTGAGAAACTGTAATGCGAGACATGCTTGTTAAATTCACAACGCTCCAAAGCTGCCTCCTAGCAAATCCTGCCGCTTGCTTGTCAGCTTAGGGATGCCGGGCATATGCATATGCGCGCCGAGTCTTAAGCCCCGGCTAAATGGATAGCAGCCGTGGCAGGCTATCACGCGTCTGCAGTGTTGGCGTTCATGAGGTGGGGGTGGTGGTGGTTGTGGGGGGCGCCCGGAGGAGAGGAGAGATAGGTTTGCTGGGCATGGATGCTGGCACTGGGTACCACATCGGCGTGCCTCACCTCCACAGACGTCTGAATCTGTGTTAACCATCAACTACCATTACGTTAATTGCAATACTACATACTAGGGATGGGCATTCGATTAAATTGTCTTAATCGATCGTCGGGAGAATTAATCATTAATATTTTTATATTAAAATTCACTATTTATAGGCTATATTAAAATGCAGTGAAAATAGAAAAAACACAGCGTGTTTCATCATTGAGATCTTTATTACCAGATGAACAACTCTTGTGGCTGTTAAACTTACAAGATGGACAACTCTTGTGGCAGTTAAACGGGATCCGTTCAATGGTTACACTTGAAAATATGCGCTGCTGTACTCTTAAGCAGCGGAGCCGACAGCTAGAAGCCGGTGCTCATAAACACAACTGACCTTCGTTTTTTTTTTCTCTCTAACTAATTAATCTCACATTTTGAAATTCATTCATCTAGATTCATCGTGATTAAAAGTTTGTTTTCTTCTAAAGACTAAATCTTATAAATTAACGAGTAATCACGCGTGTATTTTAGACACTGTTGTTTAATTGTATTTTTTTCGTGCTCTCTCGCCATCAGCCAAGGAATGTATGCGAGACACAATGGTGCCCCTCGACGGTAAATCGTAAGAATTGTCCCCTGAAGCAATTCGAATCACCTCAGTCAGCCCACCGTCTTCAACTATGTTGATGGGCCGACAGTCACCGGCAACCTAAACTGCTACAGCGTTGGTAACCTTTTCACGGACTGGTCTAGTTAATTTCCTAGAGAAGTCGTGGAGTGTGGGTTGGCGACCATCTAACCTGGGACTGCTTTCTGTCGGGTGCTTTGCATTAAGGTGATAACTTAAACACGAGCTGCTTCTGTGATAGCTACATTCAGCTTGACAAATGCTACATACAACTTTAGTTTTGTCGATTGTTCTGTCATTTTGCCTCTTAAACAGAAACTTTCCGCCCAACAATCCCTCAGCTCTCTCCATCTTCAACTACCGTCTCGGTCTCTTCTATCTAACTGACTGCAGACAAGGGGCGGTTTCGTGCCATGGGTCAATGCGCACCGGAAGTAAACAAAGTTGCGTTAACTGCGTTCAAATATTTGATTGCATTAATCTCCGCCACAATAATCTCATAGAATAACGCGTTAACTTTGACAGCCCTAAAATAAATAAATTACACGCACACTACGCAGGAGAACATGTTTTAATCGATGAAAAAATAATTTCATCGAGGAAATTCTTAATGATCAATTAATCGATCGTCGATGAATTATGCCCATCCCTACTACATACTACATACTACACACTACATTTGTAATATATTAAATGGTAAAGTCATTGTGTTTGTCCTTGGGGGGCCACAAACTAAGATCAGCTCTCTCTACCTCACATGTTTAACCCTATATCCTATTTATACACCTGTATTCCTTTAGCCACATGTTTATCCAACCAATGCAAACTATCATAAAACAAAATGCAACTTTACTTCAGTTGAGCCCTCCATATGTTCCTGTGTGACTGAATGTCTGTTCATTGCGATGCCTGTCACTATCCTCCATCTTAGATGGGGCTGTATACTGACTCTCCACCTGTATACCGACTGGCTCTCCAGTGGTCTGAGAGTCTGTGAGAGTGTGTGGGTGTAGTGGCTGAGCTGGAGGGAGAGGCAGGCAGGCAGGCAGGGAGAGGAGCCTGCGCTCCTCCCAGCGTTGGTGGATCAAGACTGGGTGTAGTTGAGTTGATTTCCCCTGGAAGGGCCGTTAGGACGCGCCGGAGGAAATGGCTCGTGAAGTGGCCATTGATCCCCCCGACCGGCTCAAAGCACTGCACTGCACCCGTGCCGGGATGAACTGAGCTGAGTGTGTGTGTGTGTGTGTGTGTGTGTGTGTGTGTGTGTGTGTGTGTGTGTGTGTGTGTGTATGTGTGTTTACAGACTGAGGTTAGGCTTAATCACCATGTCACACAGAGCAGCAGTGCAGTATAAACACACACACACACACACACACACACACACACACACACAAACACACAAACAAGACCAACAAACACAAAGTACACACACGCCCATAGAGAGAGAGAGAGAGAAAGATCTTTAAAATCTGGAAACAAGAATGTGTGAATGCAGATTATGTTCTCCCCGTAGTGAAGAAGACACTGATTTTGAAAGGGGTTCATTGGTGCATTTTCCACCTGTGATACTACCTTGCACGAATGCACACACACACACACACACACACACACACACACACACACACACACACGCACGCACACACACATACACACACACACACACACACACACCTCCACACACACACTTCAACCTGCACTGGATGTCTTCCCTCCACTATGATACCTGGCCACTCAGCCGTGAAACGCTCAGTAAGTGTTTGTTTCCAGCAGATTTCACCTCCACTCTCCATCTCCCTCCTGCTCTCCTCTCTCTCTCTCTCTCTCTCTCTCTCTCTCTCTCTCTCTCTCTCTCTCTCTCTCTATCTCTCACTCTATTTATTCCCCTTGCTTCCTTTTCTCTGCCTCTCTTCCCCTCACTCTTTTCACATCATTCTCGTTCTTTATCTTTTTTTACTACATTCTCAGCATCCTCCTATTTTTGTCTCCCCCCTACTCTTTTTTTCTCTCTCTGCCTTCATCTCTGTCCCTTTCTCTCTATTTCTCTCTCTCCTCCACCCCCTCCCTTCTCCCCCTCCCATCTCTCTCTCTCTCTCTCTCTCTCTCCTCCACCCTTTCGGAGCGGCAGCGGCCTGACATTTCGCCGGGTCTCTGGAGACGCCAGTGGGGAATGGAGCAGTGGCGGACCGGCACACTGTAAATTCCATGAAGTCGCATGTAATGTGTCCTAAACACAGATGGACACTTCAGGTGTGTGTGTGTGTGTGTGTGTGTGTGTGTGTGTGTGTGTGTTTGTGTGTGTGCATATATCTGTGTGTGTGTGTGTGTGTGCATATATATTTATGTGTGTGAGACAGATAATAGAACGCTGCTCCCTGCTCTGTGTTGTGTCTTGGGAGGGGAGCAAACAGGCGCTACACTGTCATTCACCGGGCTCCCCTTATCTTCGGTGTCATCGCCAGGGAGAGACGACAACTCTATATGTCAGCCCCCATCCTACCGCCCACCCAGGACTGTCTTCAGATAGCCAAAGGCTAACACTGAAATGTATGGGTGTGATAAATAAAAGTACAACATATGATCCCCCTCTCTTACTCTACAAATACACATACACTCAAAACACACGCACACACACACACACACACACACACACACACACACACACACACACACACACACACACTTCAAACATTTCCATGGTGTACATACTATATAAGTACTCCTTCACAATTTAATCTTCATACAAAATGCATGCTATGGTTTTTTGCATTGTTTGTATATTGTGTGTATATGTACATAGTGTGCTTTCTATTTTGTCTGTAATCTGCATGCTGTCTGTAGATCATATAATGTCTATACATAATCCGTGTATTGTCTTTGGGAGCCACCAGTGACCAAATCCCTTGGCCATTTAAGCCGGTTCTGATGTAGAATTAGAATGGAGTAGTCTATCCACCAAGTTTAAAGCCTGAATACATCAAGCTGTTCATGAACACGTATTGTTTATCAAACTGTGACGTTTCACTGTTTCCTCCCTGTCGCCTCAACACCATTACATTGGGGGGGTCGGGGGGGTCTGCTTGTCGCCTCTTTGCCCGTATTCCCGTGTCTTTTATTAAAACACTGAGAGGCCCTTGGTTGTTATTTGCCGACTGGAGAGGTGCATTGGCCAGGCCCGCCTGATAACGCTAATGACTCCTTTTTGTGTGTGAAGAGAGGGAAATGAGGAGTCACCTCTTTGCTATCGGCACACGCAAGACACCAGGGGTGATTACAGCCATTCAATTATGTTCAAGGGCAAGCGGCTATTTGCATTGGGATAGTGTGCACCCCCACGCCACCCACCCCCACCGCATACACACCTCGACCCCCCCACCTCGTCCCCCCCCCCTTTCTTTCATTAATCCCTCGTTCTTTTATTCTTTCATTCAGGCTTTGTGCTCCTGTCCTCGTTTTTTACTCTTTGTTTAGGTCTGTCCCGCTGTCTTGGTTTATCTACCGGGCCGATGAAGTGAAAGCTGAAGCTTTGTGTGAGTGTGAGTGTGTGTGTGTGTGTGTGTGTGTGTGTGTGTGTGACTACTGTATAAAGACTCATCATGGTGACTTCATAAATGACTGCATCCACTCTGCATGCTATTGCTTAAGGCTGTATGTGTGTGTGTGTGTGTTGGGGGGGGGGGTACATGGAGGCAGCGGGACATAGAGGGGTGACAGGCAAGTGTGGATGACGTTTCAACCCAGGCCTTAAGCCAAAATGACAGTCATTAGAAGTCCCACAAGAGCATGTCCTGATGACTCCCCCACTTCACCCCCCCCACCCCACACACACATGCACTTACACACCCCCACACACACGCACTTACACACCCACCCACACACACTGTGCACCGTCCTGTTTTCA
>NC_045167.1:10950871-10963371 GCF_900700415.2 Clupea harengus | reverse complement strand
CTCCGCGACCGCACTTTCTCCCGCCTGCCGTGCACACTCACGCGGACAGTCACACACACACACACACGCCCTCATCCGTGGTGAGATCTCTACACAACGCTCTTTCTCTCACAAATGCATCCACACCAATGCAAATATTAATGACTGACAAAGGAAGGGAGACAGACTGCTGAAGCTAAATAAAAAAAATAAAAAAATAAAAAGACAACCTGATCTACGTCACATCATATGTATTTTCTTAAGAATCTCACGGCTTAAACAAGTGCAAAGTTACATGAACAAATTCTCCTTCCTCTCAAAGCACACTAACTCTAATCACAACACTCACAAAAATAATTTATTTTCAACTAAACCAGACAAACAAACAAACAAACAAACAAACAAACAATCTCTCTCACACACACACGTGTGCCCCATCACCCTGTCCTACAATTGAAGACAAAAAAAAGAATCCATTTCCACTCTGCACCCAGGCAGTCACGCTCCTTAGCAAGACAGAGAGCGCAAGCGACAGAGAGAGTGTGAGAGAGAGAGAGAGGGAGAGGGAGAGGGATAGCGAGAGGAGCGGAGGGAGACAGAGCGAGAGAGAGAGCAAGCGGGGGAGAAACACAACTTACCTGCTGTTGTTGGAGATGCAGCAGCTCGACTGTGCTTACATCGCCGCTTGTGTCAGTGCTCGGTCTGCCGTCGCGCACGCCAGCATCTAATTGGTTGCTTAGGTTGCTCAATCCATTTTGACTCAGTGAACTGTTGCTTATTGTCTCTGTGGCCGTCTCTTGCATCATGATTTACAAACCTAGGAGTGATCGAGAGGCACCGGTTAAGGCTCTTGTTGTGTGGCCCCCCCACCCCACCCCACCCTACCCCTCCTTCTTATTTCTTTTTTTTGTCTTTTTTTTCTTTTCTTTCATCCTTTCTTTCTTTTTTTTCTTAACGCCTCCATTATCAAGCTGTGTGCCTCTTTTGCAAATTAAAGCATTTGAAGAGGGGGGGGGAGGGGGTGATGCAAGAGGAATTATGCATTCATTGTGCAAATGAAGCCATACAAAGAGATGCATGTGCTTAGTGTTTTCTTTTTCTACGGGAGTGGGGCTTGTGTTTTTAAAAAGAGCAGCATTGAACGAGTGCTTAGACTTTCTGTTTCATGCATTGCACACAGAGACATGAGCAAAGAGACTTCCTAAACTTTATTTGTATTTAATAATTAATGAATTACTATTTTTATTATTATTATTATTATAATTATTATTTGAAAATGTACTTTTTGGATAAAAAAAAAAAAACAATGAAGAAAAATTGTAATCTTCGATACACGTCAAGACAAAGTTACATGTCTCACACACACACACACACACGTCCTCTCACGCTTTTTTAACATGCATCACCCTGCTCGTTTTTCTTTCTTTTTAAACGCAACCCTCTGGTATGGTTTTGGGAGATCTCTCTCTTTCTCTCTCGCTCTCTGTCTCTCTCTCTCGCTCTCTCTCTCTTTCTCTCTCACATATCCTCAGTCTTGATCCTGTCAGGCTGTTACAGCTCTGACACTGCTCAGCTGATGCTGCTTAATGACGCACAGCTAATCAGGCAAAATTAAAATTTGGTATGGAGAGTGGAGGGAGGGAGGGGGAGAGGGGGTAGTCACATGGTCTAACCTGGTGATAAACGATATAATGGGCTTCTCCCTTTTTCAGCGGCTAAATAATATCTGCCTGCAAGGCTCTATCAGAGAGAGAGACGGAGAGACTGAGAGAGAAATAGAGAGAGAGAGATAGAGAGGGGGAGAGGGTGACAGAGAGGGAGAGGGAGAGAGAGAGAGAGAGAGAGAGATCGTACATCACGCATAGGCTATTTTTTTAATCAGGAGCTCAAATATTAATTTATTTTTTCCTGAGATGTAAAGCATTCATGGCGGCTGGTGAGCACAGCACAATTAAACAGTGGAGTGTGCCACACAATCAGACAAGGCGCTGGAACTCAACGTGAGTCAGAATTTTTTTAACAGCCACTAACAAAAAATATATATGTATTCAAAAAAGACTGAGTGAATATAATTTTATTAATTTCATTTCCACAAACTCTGAGTGAATAGTGGGGACTTTAAATAATCATCATAATAATAATAAAAAAAATCTATCAGGAATATCACTAATGATTGTGCTAAAAACAGCATAAATTATGCATATTACCTCCTCTCTCTCTCCTAATAAATGTTTTATCATTTTCCCTGCATAAACGCTCTATACTTTCAGCACGTGGACCAAGAACCCTGCCAAGATCACTGAGATGCTTGCAACACATAAAAGAGCCACTCCGACCCAACAAATGAAATTCAAGGTACAGTCTGCATCGCTAACACACACACACACACACACACACACACACCTTTCTCCTGCTCTCTACATGCATCTTTCTTCTGTCAGTCAAAATGCCATTTTCATTCCCGCGCTCTTTGCCTGCTTTTTAATTCTGGTTCTGTACTTTTTTTGCCCTGTTTGTGCTGCAGGGAAATTCCTATGATGTGTGCCTGATTCAAATGAAGAGCAATGTGTCACAAAAAATGTTCCCGTTGCCTTTTATCCATGGAGCAGAAATTCACTTATTTATGAGTATTTCTCTGAATGGCATTTCTTACCTATTGACTTAACCTCTTTTTTCCTCCTTTAATTCAGCTGTGTGTGTGTGTGTGTGTGTGTGTGTGTCAGAATAATTAGAAACAGCCTTTGAAAGAGGGACACGCAGAGGCGACACAGTTTAGCCTTGACAAAATACCCCAAAGACATTTTCAAATTCTTCACACTGCAAATGGAACACTAATTATGCCAGTAAATAAATAAAAACACAAATACACGCCTGTATCACAGCAAACTCTCTCACACCACTCTCACTTTATTTCACATCTCCACACACAGACACACACACACACTTCTCTGAAAAAAAAAATATTGTAAGAGAAAGGGAACTTAAGAAAAAAAAATTTGAGAGAGGATGTAAACAAGACATCAGACTGAACAAACTGCCAAAGCTTAACCCCCCCCCCACACACACACACACAAACGCACACATACATACACACACACACACAAGCAAGTACATACATGCAGGTGACTGCTGCAAAGACCAGAGCAAACAGGAGAGCAATACATGCCCCGGAAAAAGCGTGAAGGACAGGAAGTGAGAGAGGAGAGATAAAGAGAAATGAGTAAGAGAATGAAAGAAAAAAAGAAAGAACAAAAAGAACGAAAGAAATGAAGAATGAGGGAGGGAGGGGGGGAAGAAAGGAAAGGCAGATTGTAACGAGCACCGCCCTAATGAATTTCAGCAGAAGAAAACACAAAAGCTGCTGCCCAGATCAGGGGAGGGAAGGGGGGGGCAGTCGATCCATATTCAAATGAGGCATAAATTTTACATGCCCCCCCGTTTGAAATATTCACAGTGAACCAGCTTGATTGCCGTTACCAGCGCTTTATGAACAATCTAATGGAGTGCTTTTCTGTGCAGGAAACTTGAAGACGTGAAAAAGGAATGAAAGCTAGAGATCGAGGAGGAAGAGAGAGAGAGAGAAAAGAGAAAAGAGAAAAAACGGGTGTTTTAATGACAGGTGAATTATGTACGTTCCAGCTCAGAAATGTATTCAAAAATTCAAATGAGAAATAGAGACCTCCGCATCTCATTTTGATGTCTTGGATAAAAAAGGGCCCGTGCCTTTAGAACACTTAAAAAAAAATATTACCTATGAAATACACATTATTTTATAAGCTATTTTTTTTCAAGGGGTCGTATCAACAATATACTGAACAGTAAAATTAACAGACTGCTCGACGTATCTAAATGAAAAATAAAATGCTCACCATGCAGATGTATGCAAAGCATATTCAAAGAGATCAGATGGTGCTTTAACCTTAATGACAGTAGTGAGATAAATTAATTAGCCGTCCGAAAGCAACATTCAAATCTGCCAATTACAATGTCAGTTAGGTACACGGGACGGCACTGTTCATTTGCACAGCGGTGGAACCGTGGAACCGGAGATGTGCCTCACTTTACCAAATGGGACTGCTCGAGTGTCACCAACTCACCAAACTACCAGAGAGAGATGGACAGAGAGAAAGAGAGAGAGAGAGAGAGAGAAAGAGAGAGATGGATTGGAGGAGAGGTTGTGAGGTTGATAGTGAGCCGTGTGTGAGTATGTCCGTGTTCATGAGGGTTAGTGTGATAAGGAGACAGAGGTGTGTGTGTGTGTGTGTGTGAGTGTGTGTGTGTCGGTCACAGGTCCCTCAGCCCTGAAGCGTAGGCCCTGGGGGGCAGCAGACTGACTGTCAGGAGTACCAGCCTGTCGTCTCCCTAGAAAACAACTCAGGCAGAAGGGTAGCTGCAGTGTGACAACATTCACTGCTCTTGTTAGTGTGTCACTGTTTCTATGCTTGTGTGTGTGTGTGTGTGTGTGTGTGTGTGTGTGTGTGTTTATGTCAGCTGTGTTTAAATGTGTATAAAGAAGTTTATTTTTATTTAAGTGTAAATGTAAATCTTTTGTCTTTGTGCTTCTGAGTGTAATATAGTGTCCTCGCCGTATGTGTGTGTGTGTGTGTGTGTGAGTGTCACTAAGAGAGTAAAGTTGGAGGACGTGTGTGTGTGTGTGTGTGTGTGTGTGTGTGTGTGTGTGTGTGCGCGCGCGCGCACTGTTCACCCTCTAAATCACTGCTGTCCCGCGTTTAAAACACAGCTTCCACCTGTCACCGCGTCCCCAAGCCATAATAATCAAATGAAGAGTGCTTATTATCCAAATCAACACAGTGACTGCACAGCCCTCACCACTGCCTTTCCCAAACACAACCCCTTACGCATGGATGCGGCTATCTGGCCCACCGCCACACTAACTCCAAACAGACGAGGCAAAAGACACTGATCAGCATCGCATCTGTATACGCCGTCCTAGCGCGTGGACAACCTCCCCAACCAAACAGAAGCAGAGAGAGAAGAAGAAGAAGAAGAAACGAAAAGCAGAGATATACATACAGAGGGATTGTCTGAGCGAGCCGTTGAATAAAGACAGTATTATTTGCCGATCTTAACGGCATCATCTCTTTGTGTCTGATTCTTTACTTGCTGTAGCGGTGGCTGTGCTGGGCTGTAGCCTCGGCTGCTGTTCCTCCCTGGCTGTGTCAATGTTTGCTCGCCAATCCGACGCTGTGCAAATCTGCCTCCCCCATCACTGGGAAGAATCCCAGACAGAAGCCTGACAATGCATTCATACGCTGGGGCCCACAATTTGGTGTGTGTGTGTGTGTGGGGTGCCGGGGGGAGGAAGAAGTGACCTGGGGCAGCACACTAGACAGATGTTTCACACACACACACACATACACACACACACACACACACACACACGTACTTGCAAACACTTGTTTTTAAAAGTAGTATGTGTGTGTGCATGCGTGTGAGTCGGTGTGTTGTGTGTGTATGTGTTTTGTCAGGGCTTCTCCAATCTTTCTATGGGACCATTTTTAAGGACCTCACAATGCGTCCTAATTAGCTAACGAGGATCTTGCCCTCTTCCCCTCTCAACAGGGGCATTCTCACCTGCACCCCAGTCCATCAACACCTCCATCATACACACACACACCTCTGGATGGGGTGAGAGTGTGTGTGTGTGTTTATTTGGAGGTAAACTTTCGGGAATGTTCACAGGGTTAAAGTGAGAGGCAAAGTTGATAGCTTTTAAAAGTTCAAGCACGCTCAGTCACAACACACACACACACACACACACACACACACACATCCTGTCCTTGAAATAAGGATGCTACTTCTTTTACTGCCCCAAAGTCAAAACGAGGTACTGGATGTGAGTGTGATGATGAATGCGCCAGCATGCAAAGTAGCGTAATGATTACTTCAGGAAGGCGCCACGATCACTAACTCCGTGATCCACAAAGTCTATTCATTATCAGTGCACAGTTCAGATTAGTCCATATGGAGACCGCGGGAAGGAAGGAGGAAGAAGGAAAAAAATAAAGAAGAAAAAAAATAAAAATTACATTTCACAGTCTGCTGGCTGCTTCGACTCCCGATCAAGTTAAGATATGGATACCATTTAAAATAATCAGAAATTCTGTGCTTCACTGAAGTTAATTCATCATTGCCATAAGTTACAATGCATATATAATAAAGAAATCCAGTGCTGGTGCATGCTCAAATATTTCAGACTTCAGATTGCTTAATAAATCAAAATGCCACATTTTTGGACCTGATTTAAAACAAAAGAAAAAAAAAAACACCCTAAGCATGGAAGGGGAAATGATGATGCAAAGCCTCGGGACGTATGTGAGGTGATCTAAAGTTTTTATTTGACCTTAATGTGGAGGTGTGTGAACCCCTCACCCCCCCCCCCCCCCCCCCCACCCCCATGTGGCGTGTAACACCCGCTGCAGCTCGGAGGAGACGGCGGAGTAGAGACAGTCACTGTGGGGTGGCGGAGCGCAACGTGCAGAAGCTCGGGGAGTTCGTCCCAGACACTCCACTTTCTTAGCGCAAAAACACTCCTGAAGATTAACTCCAGACACCCCTTGCACCCCCTTCCCCTCCCACACACACACACACCTTACCCTACACCCCCGCACACACACACACTCCCCCTACCGTGGTGGTAAAAGACGGCAGACGCGCAGTGTGCTTTGAGAGGTTGTACAAGAGCATTAATGACTCTTACGCAGACCTGCGCCGTGCTATGATAATGCTCTCCGCCTTTTCTCAATCTCCGAGCTGCTCACAATGAAGGAGATTGCTTTAGAGGTGGGTTGGCTGCTGTGTGGAGGGATGGACAAAGACAGGGGGAGGAAAAAAAAAATCATATTTACAAAAAAATCAGGAGTAGAGAAATGAAAAGAGCCAGATGAATAAGGGTGTTTTTTTTTCTTCTTCTTCTTCTTCTTGTTCAGGATTAACATTATGCTGAGAAATGGAATCAAATGCGTCGGTTATCTGCGGCTCAATGAGAGCGGGTTCTTAAAGACTGCCGCCGTCCTTTCAAATCATCTGCTCAAGGACCAATAAACACCAGTTAGGTGATACCAGCCATTCTGTGAAGGATGTTGCCGACTTAATTCTGCTCTATTTACATTTAAGGGGCCGAGTTGAGGGCCAAGATAAAATGTAATTGTATTGCTTAAAATGGAGAGATACATAATAAATAAAAAGAATGAAACATGGTCCGTGTATATGTGTGTGTGTGTGTGTCACATATTGCCATATATTCAAGACACAATTTTCATTCATAATGTCCTATTTTGGTGTAAATGTACAAATTGGCAATGTCCTGTATTTTTTATTGTCTTGTATTTCAGTGCAAAATCCCCTTTCTCAGGCAGCCACTGCAAATTGTAAACATGATAAAATCCTTTCAAGTGAATAAATCTCCCTCAACCTCTCCATATATTTCTCTTGATATAAATTACACAGGAGATAAAAAAGACACAGGTCTCACATCCACATGTCCATCAGAACTGACCCGACTCGACAGCCACAAAGCCCACACAGCGATTCTGACACAGACTAGGTTCTGGCAGAAGAACCGATGCCTGCCAGCTCCTCCTCAAGCACGTTCTCCTCTCCTCCTTTCTGCCAGCAGAGGCAGAGAAAGAGAAAGAGAGAGAGAGAGAGAGAGAGAGAGAGCGGTAAGCGAGCTCCCCTCGTTCGAGTGCCGTCCCGCGTAATTAAAATTTTACTCATCAGCCCGCACCCGAACACCGGGGCGGAAACGCGAGGTGGGCGCGTTCTGTAACCATGACGAGCGTGACGACAGAAAAAAAAAAAAAAAAAGGAAAACCCTCATGGAGGGCTTCTCCCTCGCTCGTTAACATTTTTTGGGGCCAAATTCTCGTTAATTAATTCAGCCCACCTAATTAGGCATAATTGACCTATAAAAGAGGGAGGGCCTTCCTCCGCCTACAAATTCATCTGTTCCAATCATCTTCTGCGAGGAGGGGAGCTCCGTGAGAGAAAGACAGGGAGGAAGAAGAGGAGAAGAAGGGGGATTCCATCTTTCTTTCTCTGGCTTCATTATTTAGCAAACCTGGACCAGTGTGATCTTTCCCAGAATGTTCTGGAGCTCTGAGAGGAAAGGAAGAGAAGATGGAGGTGTGCACAATTGCAGGCTGCTAGCGGCATAATTTCTTTCATCTTTCTCCCTCTCTCTCATCCCCCATTTCCCCCTTTTTGGAGGGGGGGGGGGGGGGGCAGGGGGAATGTGTGTGTGAGAGGACAAGTGGGACATTAATGACAAGAGCAGTGGCCGCCACTGTTGCGTGCAAACACACACACACACACACACACACACACAGGCAGGACTGTGCTGGCGGGTGATACAGAGACATAGCTCATAGTGACGTTTCCAGTTATTCCCGGCTGATTAGGGTCATTCTGTCCCTGAGCCTGATTTATGCTGTCAGTCCTGCATCGATAGATCTTAATGAATTGGTAAATAAGGGTGAGGATTACACTTGACAACGCCGCAACATTTCTCATTCATACCAGACAAGATTTATGTAACCAATTAGGGGCAGAACAGGGAGACTGGTCAGGAGAAAAATAATCTTTCCAGGGGAAAATTACCCGAGTCCTACTCGCGACAAAACAGATAATGGGAAGTCTTTAACAGTGGCTTAGTCACAGAGCACCCTGCCGGCTACGGGGGTTGGGGAATCAGAGGGGGGCAAAAAGGGGGGGGGGGGGGGGGGCAAGGGGGTTAGGGGGGGTCAAAGCTGTGCTTTAATAAAAACAATGGCTTCTATCCTCTTCTGTTTTAGTAAAGTGCATTTTTTTGCAAAGCTAGCCAACTTTGATGCTTGTGTGAGTGTGTGTAAATACTTCATCACCAAATAACCAAAATATAATAATTACAGTGAGAACTGAACTGTCTAACAATGGAGCACTTCAATGTAAAAATGTTATTTATTTTTTCAAAACACCACAAAAAAAGAAAGCCCCCACACTTTTTTTTTTTTTACAATTAATACAAAATCTGAAATAATTTTTTCGTCGCCTGGACGTCATTTAAAATGTTTGATATGTCGATTGAAGAAATCATTTGCATTTTTTAATAGTCCAGTTTTCCATGATTTAATTGTCACAGCCAAAGTCCTTGTAATCAGTCAGCCATCCCTCTTTATCATTCTTAACACAAAAAAGAAAAAGAAAGCCAAAAAGAGAATCAGATGAAAGTGTTGAGCATCACTAGCCAGCAACAGCCCAGATAGACCCTAAAAGGGCAGAAGCGAACAGAAGTGGCAAATGAAAAAAGGAGCTGCTTTCCTTCTCTCTCTCTCTCTCTCTTTCTCTCTCTCTCTCTCTCTCTCTCTCTCTCTCTCTCTCTCTCTGTATTTCTCTCTCTGAGAAAATGCAAATGATGCTCCTGCGCGAATGCATCATTTATGCGGATAATAGTGGCATCATCATTACGAGACTCAAATTAAATTACATCACACTTAGCATAACAAAGTGATTGGTTAAACTTTCAAAACAAATACCCGTCTCCGCTAATGAATCCCGTTAATTGGCCCTTTTGCATCCTCAATAAAACATGTAGGTAAACATGTGTTTTAGTTAAACAATTTTAAAATTCATTGTTTTTAAGAGACCCAGCCAGACAAGAGAAAAGTGAGAGGAGGGGAATGGTTGAATGAGAGAGACAGAGAGAGAGAGAGAAAGAGAGAGAGAGAGAGAGGGTGAAGGAGAAAACAGAACATTGCCAAGGGGATTTGTCGGCTGAAACATAAAATGTGTAGCATTTAATTTTATTGCACTAAAGAAGCTATTATATCCCGGGCTCTGGAGAACAATGTAAATCATCCAGTCTCCAAATGGAGTTGGGCCAATGCTCCCCTAGAACTAATCACTTGGCTCATTATGCATAAGGGTATTAAATTATGAAGTGGGAGCCTTGCACATTCCAGTACAAAGCGCGATGAAATGTTAATAATATGCTCACAATAGGCCGGCCGTCGCCCCGCCTCATCCTCATGAATATTTAAGTAAACAAATTATCTGCCCGCCTTTGATAAAGATAATTAGTATTTCGCTGCTGATAATTTTACTGACCCCTCTCTCTTTTCTCTATCTCTCTCTCTCTCTCTCTCTCTCTCTCTCTCTCTCTCTCTCTCCGTCTCTGTCCTCTGTCTGTTTCCAGCCGATGCTCTGTAAAGTTTTGAATCGCTGCAGACATCTAAATAACTGCCTTCAAACGGCGAGGGAGGAAGAGAAAGAGAAAGAGAAAGAGAAAAGGAAAGAGGGAGGGCCGCCCCTCTTATAAAACAGATATCGGCGAGTCATTAATATTTTATCCTTATTAGCTTATTAAAGAAACATAATAGCTATCTGCTGGCGCTGCTTCTGCTTATATTAATCTGATCGGCGGCGCGCGCTGAGGAGCAATCAGAGATGGCCGATTCACCTCTCGGATTTTAACCACATCTGATTGGTCTGTTACACCACAACAGCCAAAAACACAGCAAAGGACTTTCAAAGAGAGAGAGAGAGAGAGACAGAGAGAGAGAGAGAGAGAGAGAGAGAGAGAGAGAGAGAGAGAGCGCACACCGATCTGGAAACTAAAGTGTGCTGCGTCTCCAGTGCTACAGAAAACACACGTGCACACACACATTTAAAAGTGTGTCGTGAACACACACATACATATACGCAAGCGCGCTGGTACATTCGCAATCATCATTGCCATTATGTGCAGTAATTAACCCCATCTAATACATACTGCCTAAGCCACGCAAACCACACACACACACAAAATGACACATGCACTTTGATGCACGCGGCAGGTCTCGCTAGTGTGGACTACTGAACCCAGACAGAACACACAGAACATCCAGACAGAATGGACAGACAGACAGAAAGATAGAGAGAGAGAGAGAGAGAGAGAGAGTGACAGAGAGAGAGAGAGAGAGAGTGAGAGAGAGAGAGGAGACACGACATAGAGCTTCTTTACCTGGAGGTGAGCAGTGTCACGACTGGAGCTGACCAGACAGAGAGTCTCTGTTGGTGTTTGTGATGAGAAGAGTCGAGTGGGTGTCACGGTTTGTGCTGGTGTGTGTGTGTGTGTGTGTGTGTGTGTGTGTGTGTTTGTGTGTGTGTGTACCGGTGGGTGGGGGGAAGCGGAGGGTGAGGTCCAGTCTGGGGTGAGGAAAGGAGGGGTGTGTCGAGGGGAGAGAGAGATAGAGAGAGAATGAGAGAGAGAGAGAGAGAGAAAGAGAGAGAGGAACACAACTATCTGTGTCCTCTCAGGCCGTGTGTTTGAAGAGGCTGGCATCACAAACAAGCCATCCCCCATCCCGTCCTCCCACACAACCCACTTTACCTCCTCCCCTCTATCCCTCTATCCCTCCCTCTTTCAGTCCCTCCATCCTTCCCTCTATCCCTCTCTCTATCTCTGTCCCTGTCCCTCATTCCTCCCTCTCTTTCCCTTGCTTTCCCCACCCGGTCATGCATACTTAAATCACCTCACCCATTAAAGGAGGACAAAAAAAAAAAAAACGCAGCCTCTCCTGACAATTATTCTATCATTTCCAGTTGTCACCAAGCAATTACAGAAGACGAGAGGAGACAGACAGACAGACAGACAGACACACAGACACACACACACACACACACACACACACACAGGCCTCAGTCGGCACACAGCCACACTGGGTCAAAGCTGTCACTGGATGGATAAAACATAAAACAAACAGAAAAAAAGAGAAAGTGACAGAAATGTAAGATATAGCTATAGTGCAATGTATTTATTTCTCTCTTTTCTCGATCTATATGTTTCTCTTTCTTTCTTTTTGACATGTGAAATAATTAGCCCATGTGTGGCCACTGATGAAGCATCATGGCAGCAGTCACTCTGAAACACTCCTCTCACTCCTCTACCACAGTCACTTCTCCATCTGCCAGAAAGACACTCGCAAATTACACTGTGCCTTTTACCATCTAAAGATGACCTTCAAATTAGAATTAGATGAGTGAGACAGAGAGGGGGACCGCTGCACACGTGTGTGTGTGTGTGTGTGTGTGTGTGTGTGTGTGTGTGCCTGAGATAGAGTGTGCGAACGGAAGCCATAGAGCGAGTACCAGCACATCCGCGCTCCACTCGTACTGAGCTGGTAGGGCACACATCTGCTCTCTCTCTCTCTCTCTCTCTCTCTCGCTCTCCTTCTGTATGTGTGTGTGTGTGTGTGTGTGTGTGTGCAAAAGAGAGGGAGAGAGAGTGAGAGAGGAGAAAAGGAGAGACGTAGAGAAGACAGGGGAAGAATAGGGAAGGAGCAGTGCGAGATCGCGGAACAGGAGCGGACAACACACACACACACACTCATTCACACGCACACACACACACACACACAAACACGCGGAAAGCTCCGATCTATCCTGCCAAAGAGAGAAAGGTAAGTCTTACGTCTTTTTATTCAAACCTTCCTGTCTGCCGCTGTGTGTGTGCGTGTGTGCATGTGTGTGTGTGTGTGTGG
>NC_045167.1:10895871-10943371 GCF_900700415.2 Clupea harengus | reverse complement strand
CTAGGGGCCTCCTGGCTCCTACTGAAAACAAACCCAGACAGAACAATCAAGC
This sequence comes from Clupea harengus, assembly GCF_900700415.2. Taxonomy (NCBI): domain Eukaryota; kingdom Metazoa; phylum Chordata; class Actinopteri; order Clupeiformes; family Clupeidae; genus Clupea; species Clupea harengus. Next base: position 10,943,319 of record NC_045167.1, on the reverse strand, counting down.
AGGGGGCCACAAGAAATATCAGCACACACACACACACACACACACACACACACACACACACACACACACACGCACACACTGTTTCTCACCGTCTCTCATTCATGTCGCCGTTTCTGTTCTCTCACTTTCTCTCCATCTCTGCCCTCCACTCTCCCACTCACTCACTTCTGTCTAATGTCTAATGACGCCTGTGTCTGCTCATTCCCTGCCGCTAGAGTGTGTGTGCGTGTTTGAGTGGTGCGCCTGTGTGTAAGTGTGTGTGTGTGTGTGTGTGTGTGTGTGTGTGTGTGTGTGTGTGTGTGTGTGTAGGTGGGTGTCTGGATCTCAAGTATACATTACAGGCAAGAGAGAAAATAAAAAGCGGCGAAATGACAGAAGTCAGACGGGTCAAGCTGACCAGGTACTTCAAAGGGGCGCGCTGAGCGCAGAGAGCCACACACTCTCCAGGTTAAATTGGCTCTTTTCGGTGAGTCTGGGAAGAAAAAAAAAAATGAAAGAAAGAAAGAAAAAGAGGAAAAAAAAGTGGGGCTTGTTCTTCAAAAGCGTTATTTGAATGAGACGGCACTGATGAAATCAAAGCCAGCACTGTGTGGGTAAATTTAAACAAGCTCCAACACTTCTCAGCAGTTTACCTATTATAGCGCAGATTGGAGACCAGATGAAAGTATCTGCTCACACACACACACACACGTACACACACACTCACACACACACAACTTCTCCTACATGGCAGATATTATCATATTGTGAAGGCTGTGATTTGCATTAGTCTGCTACTCGGGGAAAATAACGGGATGCTCAAACGTCGAAGCGGCTGCCTCATTCGAGTGCAATCGGATTAAAAGAGAGAGCGGGAGAAGAAGAGAGAGGGAGGGAGAAAGAAAGAGAGAGAGAGAGAGAGAGGGGAATGGGTTGAAGAGTCTGTGGTAAACATTCCAGATGTTGATTGCCAGTGTAAAACACGTCTCAGGAACTTTCAGTGAGTGATCTGTTTGAGGAGCAGTGCGTTAGTCAAACACGAGACAACGGGCGCAGTCGGCGAAGATTAGAGCGCCGCTCCTGCACAGTGAGGCAGGGCTTGGCTCCTACCGGGAGCTGAGGGCAAGGCCAGATCAGCGCACACTTAAGGGTGGTAGCCTGGGGTCTGATGAACACACACACAGAAACACACACACACACACACACACACACACACAATCTAAGAATGTCTCTGTGCCTAGATGAAGGTTTCATCTGATAGGGTCCCTTAATCTTAGCAACTGCTCCACACCCACACCTAACACAAATAAAACATCCACATCCCTTCAGCAGACGCCATTTGCACAGTGGAAGGGGTGGGGGGGGGAACAAAAACAGAACAGGAACTCAGGAAAATGCCGACCCACCAAAGAATAATAAATTCATTATATGGAAATTTTAAACTTAACCATTCTCTGCGCCGCCACTAATTTAGAGCTAATTTTTACTGGCCACTAATTCGGCGAGGGCGGGGAGAGGAGGAACTACATCTGGAGATAATTCACTGTGTGGAACGCTGCCCAGTTAGGACTAACCAGAGAGAGAGAGAGAGAGCGAGAGAGAGAGAGAGAGAGGGGAGGAGTGAAGCTGAGAAGTGAGGCTGAGAAAGGGGGAAACAAGACAGAAGAGAGGTAGAGACAGAGGGAGCAAGAGATGAGAGAGGGTGAAAGAGAACAGAACTAAGACAGAGGGAGGGGAGAAGCAGAAGAACAGTAGACAGAGAGAGAGAGAGGGAGAAGAGAGGTTGAGAGGGAGAAGAGAGGAAAGAGGAGAGGAGAGTGGGTGTTCCGGGCTGTGAAACAGAAATGTTTTCATGGTGCTGTCATCAGACAGGGGCTTACTGAGGGCGTAGGTGTTACAGACAGACGGGGAGAGAGAGAGAGAGAGAGAGAGAAGAGAGGAAAGAATGAATGAGAGGGAGAGAGAAAAGAGGGAGATTAGAATGGAGTTGAGTAGAGAGACAAAGAGAAAGGGAGAGAGATAGAGAGAGAGAGTAAGAGGACAAGGGGTCAGGCTGGACCTGTGTGTGCCAGCTAGGATGGCTCCAACACCATTCCAGACACAGCCTCTTACACACACACACACATTCTCTGTCTCTTTCTCTCTCTCTCTCCTACTCTCTCTCACTCACTCTCTCTCACACACACACACACACACACACACACACACACACACACACACTCTGACACTGTATTATGACAATATCCATGGCCATAAATACATCTCCAGTGAATGCCATTTTATCTGAGCCGTTCGATTTTTCATCACATCATCAACCCAAAGGCCCAAACCCCTAAGAGGCCTGGGCCAAGATTGCCCCCCTCACTCCAGCACAAGGTGGAGAAGAGCACTGGAGAGGAGTGCTGGGCGACGGGCAAAACCGCGACCGTCGACTCACACTCACTTAAGAGAAAAAAAAGAAACTGGGAAGAAGGTAAATGAGTCCGACTTCCGCCAAGAATGGGGTGAGAAGTGGCCTAAAAGAGGACGTTTACATTTCGTACAGAAACACCCTCTCACTCACACACACATGCACAGAAATACACACACACACACACATACATACATACATACATACACGATGTGGGACACACACACACACACACACAGGCACGTACCCGCAGCCTTCCCCATACCCGTCCTCTCGAACAGAAAATGTGTTTTCCAAATGAAAATAAACGGAGGCCCAGCCGGTCGGAGGCAGTTAAACTCAGGAATATGTGATCAAATAAAGGGTCCTGCTGGGGCTGAAAAGGAGAAATGAAATAGCTCGTGAGGAGTGTGTGTGTGTGTGTGTGTGTGTGTGTGTGTGTATTGGGGGGGGGGGGGGGGGGGTCTGGGATGGGGTGCAGACGGCCGTGGTGAGTGAGTGTGTGTGCATGAGTGGGGGGGGTGTGGTAATAAAATTACTCCTTTATATCTTCCTAAACGACACATGGTCCTGTAGAGTGGCTAAGCACAGTCTCCCTCTCTCTCTCTCTCTCTCTCTCTTGGGCACATACACTGTGTTTCTTTCTCTCTCTCTCTCTCTCTCTATCTCTATCTCTCTCTTTTTCTCTCGCTTGCTCTGTCGCTCAGAGACAGAGTGGAAAAGTGGTAATTTCTTAGTTTCGGAAGATTCCCTTTGCCGATACTCTTCTCGCTGCCTCACGCTCTGCAATTTCCGTCAAAAAAAAAGCTGCTTCTAGCTCCACTCTTTTTGGGCGCAGTTTTTTATTTTTTTCTCCAAAACGTTTTTTTCTTTTTGAAGCTTTTTGGCTTTTAATGACATTCAGCCAGTCGACACCTAGCATGGCCCCTGTGCTCGTAATGACATTCCCAGGCAAAGGGGTGGATATTTTTATTTTGCACTTTTTTTTTTACAAATGGTTGCAGCCTGGCGACTGTGTGCCAATCGGACTCGCTTGGTGGGCTCCAACATGCTTGTGATTAGAGACTGCCATTGAAGGGAGGGAGATAAATACACTACAAACACAAACAGTTCTGTCTGAACCAGCACCGCGAGTCAAGAGAGAAAGAGATGGGGGAGGGAGGGAGGGAGGGAGAGAGAGAGAGAGAGAGAGGGAAAGAGAGGGAGAGACGGGAAACATCTTTTCACAGTTGCTTCTGTCTGAGGCAATTCCATCTGGCAGTACACAAATTGATTGACAGTCGGATGACAGTGCATTACGAGCGCAAAAAAAAAACCATGTAATTGATTTGTCATTTTTATAAAAGTAGGCACAATAACTTCCAGTGCACATTGAAGCCCAGGCAGACAGCTATATCGGGGTACATTAGCAAATACATTATAATAGAGAATACATTATAATTTATAATCCTGCACTTATTAAAGTTTCAATAAAAAAGGCTTTGGGTAGTGAAAAGTGCCACTTATCAGTTTGCCTCTGCTCTACCTTAAAAGCAAACCATATTCTGTAATTTGAGTGCTGGGGGGTGGGGTGGGAGGGTGGGATTTCAATGACATTGAAAAACAGGATGGGATGTTCTATTTCATCCCCGACAGAAATGGTCACAAACTGTAATTGTTTGTTGTGAATCGCTGAGCCTGCGAAATGGAGGCATTTAGTGGCACGAAAGGGAGAGGTACGGGTAGAGAGGAAATAAATACATTAATGACGTCGGCCCAATTTCAAACGCGCGGCAGAAACAAATACCGTGCGTCAGAAACAAATACACTCTTGCCGACTCCCTGGGAACGGAAAAACAGCCCTTATCTATAATTCAACGTTAAGTTGTGTTCAGTTAAAAGCTTTGTCAAATAAAGACTTTGTTTCAAAGATACAGGGGATGTCACACATTAAGAGCCCATGCATGGATGTATACAGACAGATTTGGAGTGGAAAATAACACGTTTTGTGAATTCTCCGTCCTCTGAAATTTTAAATTAATAAACAGAAAATAGCTGTGCTCTGTAAATATTCCAAGACCAATTCTTGCTAATGGACCCTATCTTAGCATGTGATGTGTAATTGCTGTAAGGTTTTGCTGAGCAGAGCCTGAGAAATGTAATGCACTGAGTGGCAGATATACCAACACATTAGGGCCCATTTTAGGCCTAATTTCCTCACAATGGGCGCCTTAAATGGCATGGAATGAACAAACAGACAGCACATGTCTAAAACCGCACCGCGCCTGCTACAGGAGCGCAGATTGACACGCTGCGCTCCTCTGACTCTTGCATACGCATTTGTGGGAGGGTTGGTTTGGGGCCAAATGATGGGAGGAAAAGCGCAAGGAGTGACTGATTGCATTTTCTGTTCTATGTATGAAGACAGCGGGAGGGAGGGGTTGGGGGGGGGGCAGCACATGTCTATTTTGTGGTGAAAATGTTCCACCTTTCAAAAGCAGATGTAATCCAGATTGCGAGTCAGATGCGTCAATAGGAGAAACTTCGGACAATGGAATCAGTATCGTGAGCACCAGTGTAGCTCATTTGTACCAAGTTAAAAGCAACCTTTTTTGTAACTTTTCCATGTCATCCACTACCTAACGTATAGATGCCTGCTACGCTATTGTTTGTTAGGGCTGCATGTTTGTTTGGGAGTGGTGTACAGTCACTGCCCTGTATTATCTCTCTGTTTGATGACACCTCATTAGCATGTATCTCTATGCTAATAAGCTTGTATCTTCCTTATCACTAAACTTTTGATTCCTTTTAATGTCGGACGGTGGCTCCAGGATTCCATTCAATTGCGCTCATGATTGAATGATATCGTCGCAAATTCTGGTTTGAGGGTGGCGACACGCATTGATTACGCCGTTTACACTGCGCTCTCTAACGTACATACATCTGCCCCTGACTTTGAATGGAAAACAGCAGTACTTTAAAAAAAACACACAGACAAACACACACACACACACACACACAAATGTGGAAACACTTCTGGTAATAACAGTAACATAATTTCACTACTGATGTGTTGATTCGTAAAGGCCACTCTTTGAAGGTTAATGAGATCACATGACTGCAGTCTGTTAAGACAGAGCCTCGGCGTCCTCTATCCCGCCGTGTGTGACATTTTCACATTTTCGCACCGGCTCATTGCAGGCTCACACATCACTTAATTTAGAGGTTTACACGTGCTGTTGTTGTTTTGCTGCAAATCTGTGGGATTGAGAGCATCCTGACTGCTATCAGCATGAGAGGGAGGGAGGGAGAGAGGGAGAGAGAGAGAGAGAGAAAGAGAGAGAGTGTGAGTGTACAGACAAGCACAGTGTAACTACAATGCGCACACACACACACACACACACACACACACACACACCAAAGTAAAGGAGAGCAAAAGTACCTACATTTCACCTTTACAAACACAATTCCCTTCATACAGTACATCTTTAATGAGGAGAGGAGAAAAAAAGGGATGCCTCTGTCTCTCTCTCTTTCTCTTGCTGTATCTGTCTCACACACACACACACACACACACACACACACACACACACACACACACCATTCACCTCTCCAAACAAACAGTAGACAACGTTTGAAATACATAGCTGGACTATTAGGTAATCTCACTGTCTTTGTTCTAACTCACTCTGCCTTCAAGTGGTACTGTCTAGCCTCCATCTCAAGCATCCATTCACTGACGCACGCACACACGCACACCAAACTTTTCTGTCCCCTTGCCCCACCCACAGCTCACCACTTAAGCGGTAACATTAAGAAAGAGTCATTTCATAAATCACTCTGGTGATCAGTTGAGTGTACTTTTTTCCCCTCGATTTTATGATATACATACGTCGTATTCTACTGAAGTCAGCCTCTGCTACGTGGGGTTTAGTCCTTGAAATGGTATGTGCGTGTGTGTGTGTGTGTGTGTGTGTGTGTGTGTGTGTGTGAGTGTTTCTTTGTGTTTAGTCGAGATTGGAAAAACAGGAGAGAGAGAGAGGGAAAGAGAAAGGTAGAGAGAAGAGAGAGAGGGACAGATACAGGGGCCTTTTGTTTCGTGGCTGGACAAACCTGGGCTTTCCCTCAGGACATCCAATACCCCTGCAAAAACAGACCAGCGCTCAGCTCAACTCCGCTCATCTACAGTAGCCCAGTGTGTGTACACACATGCCTGAGTGTGTGTGTGTGTGTGTGTGTGTGTGTATATGTGTGTACGGGACAGCGGCATGCCACATTGTTCATAGCTGCTCTGTCTCTTTCACACTGGGCTCTAAATGAGTGACTCTTAACAAAGCCCAGCTACTGAATAAACACTGCAATTCAATTCAATTCAGTTCAGATTGTCTCAATTCAATTCAATTTAATTCAATGTTATTAAAGCAGCATTATGGAGTTTTAGTCTAAAATTAGCAAGCTACCATCATAAAAAGCATGCAAAAACCTTTCAAAAACAACCAACTGCCCAGTTGGCACTGATAAAAGCTTGGTAACATGCTAACTGGTGTCTTTTGCCAATATCGTTGGTGATGTCGTACTGTGAAGGCTTTTCTGACATTTTCACGCTGTGTTCCGACCTGAACGACAAAACTATATAGTGCATAGCCTGGGCGGATAATAGGAACGACAGGTGTGTTAATCCGTGTCTTTAAGAAAGAACATCGTCTCAAAGTGATTAACAGAAGGAAAATAAGAAAGGAGAGGCTCCAGTTGAGCAGGGAGATGTTTGTTTCTGCTGACGACAGTTCCAAAAAACACTTCACACTTCCCAAAAACATGTGGATTGTAACAGCTAATTTGTCCACTGCCGCGTGATACTAGCATGAGCAACTGTCCCCACTGAAACCCATTAAAAAAAGTCCCAAACGTTGGACTCCATTCACAAATGTGGCAAGCCTTGCACAGCGTCAGTGTGTGAGTCAAGGGTGTGGGGCCATGATCCAGATTTACTTGACAAGCCAGTGAGGCCAAGAATTCATTAGCAGGTGACTTTTTTACAAGTCTACGGTAGTTCCGTCTCAACTCACACATTCAGACGGACACACACGCGCACACACACATGCCGACACGCACTTACAGCAAGAGAGGAGGGAGAAAGAAAGAGAGAAGGAGGGAAAGAAAGAGAAGGGAGAGAGGAATGGAGAGAAAAGAGAGAGAGAGAGAGATGTAGAGAAAAGAGAGAGAGAGAAAAAAGAGACAGGGGAAAGAGAAATAGAGAGATGACACCGAGAGCAAGAGAGGGAGAGAGAGAGAGAGAGAGAAAGAGAGAGAGAGAGAGAGAGACCGCAATTATAAATGCAAGGCAAGCTATAGGGAGCTGAACTTTTCACACCTTTCAAAGCCACAGAATTGGCCGCGTTTCTGGGGGCTTTCTGCAGCTGCGGCCTCTGCTAGCGCCGCCGCCACCGCTAGTGCTGCTGCTGCTGCTGCCGCTGCATAAGGCCGATGCTAGGCGGAGCCATCTGAAAACCATTCCTCCCGCCTCCCTCTAACCACAGAGCTGCTCATTAATGAAACGCAGGCCGCAGTGAGGTCATGCAGAGTCTACATTTCAGCAGTCGCTCTTAAAAAAAAAAGGAGGAGGAGAGAAGGGGGAGAGAGAAAGAGAGCGAGAGAGAGAGAGAGAGAAAGAGAGAGAGCAACCAGAACACAAATCAGATCCATTCTCTCAAGGACGTAGAAAAAATAAATAAATAGTACCTACCCCCCACCCCCAGGCACGCACACACACACACACAGACGCACACACACACGTCAAGCCCCAAACCCCCTCCACCCCCTCACATTTTCCGAGCGCTTTTGCAAACAACCGTCAACTTCTCAGCTCAGAGAACGGCAACAAGTTCACAATGAGGGCCCAGACTAAACAATCCGATCACGGCCAAGGAAAACGCACAGCACAGGGCAGCTCCCCTCCCTCCCCTCCCGCTCAGCTCCACTTAGCCCACAGCTCCACTGCAGGACGCCCAGGCCTAACTATCAAATCACTAAATGGATCCCGTCCATCTGGCACGAGCTCGTGCCAGCGCAGCGCATGAAAAAAGACCAACCATAAAATTATAATGATGTTGAGAAGATGTGTCAGCTTGTCTGACAAACGTTTTTTTTTTTTAATAAAAGATATCAAGCTGTCTAGATGTTCTAAGGGATAGTTCCCCTAAATTTCGAGGACCAATAGAAAGCTTTTTGCGTGGTCCTACTCAAACTGCTGATATTGTAGGTCTGTACAGTTCCTGTAGTTCTGTTTACGTTCTGGCTGGAACTACTGTATGAATGAAGTGTTCCAGGTGTAAAAACAGACTCTGAGCAGAACACGGAGAACACTGAGGCTGACGAAGCTAGTCAAACCCCACACAGGTTGGGATTTTAGTCTGGGACAAGGAATCATTGAAGATGAGCAGGTGGACAGAACTGAGGCTGGGACACACACACACACACATACACACACACACACACACACACACACACACACACACACACACACACAGACTCAAGAGTCAAACGGGCTTCTTGAAGGACAAGAGGTATTGCACGGTGGGCAGTGCTGTTTGTCTGTGAAAGCTTTGGCAGTTGCCCACTCACTCCAAAGATCTACCACTTTAAACAAGCTCAAAAAATTCCGGCACATTCATAACACGAAACAGAACTACTGGGCATTAAAAGGAGAAAGGCAACTCACACACACACACACACACACACACACACATACACACACACACACACACACACACACACTCTCTCTCTCTCATACTCACACACACACACACACTCTCTATGGCTCTTGCTCAAATACACACACACACACACACACACACACACACACACACACACACACACAAAGGTAGCAGGGCTCGCCAGCAGATGGTAAAATTAACATTTCAACAGATCCTTCCTTTCATGTGAAAGTCTCGGCAGAGCAGAGCCGAGCCGAGCTGAGGCCGCGGCGGCGTAAGGGCTAGCTTTGGTGAGGCAGCGCGGGCCGCGTGCCGGCATCTGGAAAAAGGGGGAAGAGGAATATTGGCTTATTGCTCCTGATGGTCCTTCGGCAATGAAAAATTAAAGAGGCCTGTTTTGCAGGTTCACCTCTCCGGAGGGCCCCCGAGCAGTGTTATGGAAACATCATCTCGGTCATTTGTATGTGAAAGAAACACCTGGCGCTTCGAGTGAAAATAAACTTTTTTTTTTGTGTGTGTGCCCGTGTGTGTGCGTGCATGCGTGTTAGTGTGTGCGTCTGTCGCACTTTTATTTAGCACATTTGTTTCGGACGGGTTAAAAGAAAAGAAGAGAGACAAAAAAAAACAGGCCGTTTTTACAAGTGAGCAATCTTCAGTGTTTCCTCTTGTTAGCTGGCAGTGATCTTTGCTCAGACTTAGCTCAGTCCAACATCTGGCTACACTCTACACGTCTTGTTTCAAATCTCCAGTGATTGATCTAGGCAGATTTTCCCCACCTATCTTTCAGTCAGAAGACCCTTAAATAATAATAAAAAAAAGAGAAAACTTCCCCAAATTCCACTTCTCAGACGACATCATCAAAAGAATGACATCACTGGGAGAACCCACAGACGAGCCGATGTTCTCCAAAGACCCGCTCCATGATAAATAAAAATAAAGACATCTCCCTCACTACCCCCCCCCCCGCCCCACCCCTCTCCCCGGTCGCCCAACCACGCCCATGCAGAGGCACCCATTAATATGGATACAGTTATGGCCAAATTACACGTGTTCCACCTCTGTGACATTTTAAATGCAATTAAAAGCCAGTTAGGAGAGATGGGCTTGCGACGTCCACTGCGTGATATGGCGACCGAACGAATGAACAGCTCGTGTGATTAACATGCAAACGAGCTCACGCTGGCACTGTAGATTGGGGTTTGAAAACCTCAATTACTTTTGTGTGATTATCTATTTACCAGTACACAGATTTCCATTTTCCATTTGAGGCAGAGAGAACCCCCCCACCCCTACCCCCAAACACACACACACACACACACACACACACACACACACGACCCCCTCCCTCAGCCATGTGATGCTAGCAGGCTCAATTACAAACCCACCTTTATTTATGATGGGATGGGATTACTGGAGACTAGTCAAGGCTGTGTTTTTGTTCTCCCTTTATCTCTTTCTTTCTTTCCTTCTTTCTTTCTGTCTGTCTTTCTTTCTTTCCATCTTTCTTTATTGCCCTGCGAGGTTTACTGCCTTTGTCTGAAGCCACTGTAATCCTGTATACACACACAGACCTGACATCAATGAATATTTCTCCCAGTGTTTATGGAGGTGTTATAGCTGACTGAGTAATGTCCATACACTGTTTGAGTGCCTGCATATGTTACACCAAACACTCTCCTCTCCTCCTTCGTCTATCAGCGTAAGTACACAGGATTGGGCGTAATTGGAAAATGGACAGAATTTCCCCCTCCCAAAAATAAAAAAGAAATATTTTTTTCTTCATTCTCAATACTGATTTTAGTTACTTCCAATGCATTTAAGTGGGGGATGATGGTGGTGGTGGTGGTGTTGGGGGGTTGCCCCTCGAATTTAAGACCTTTTCATGGGTGCAGGCAGTTACTAGAAGTGCTGTCATGAGACAGTCTTGCCAGTCTATCTGATGTGGAGGAGAGGCAGAGCTGCACTGAATTGAAGAGCCACGGCAGACGCACTTTTGAGCCTCGCTGTGTTTCTCCTTGTTGATGCAATTATCAACGGAACGCCTGACAGCATCAGAGGAATCTAATTTAATTAATTTATCCGCCCGAATGGCCACGGAATTCCAGTTGTAAGAAATTTGTGTCGAAAATGAAGCCTGGAATTCTGAAATCCGCCACGGTAGTGCATTTCATTGAGCACACACACACACACACACACACACACACACACACTCACACACAAACACACATAATAATGAGAGAATGGAGACAGACAGTTTTATTTTTGGTCACTGTGATTACATATCAAATTAAGTGTTAATGGGGAAAAAATAAAACAATTAACTGACAGCTCGGAAAAGCTTTTCATGCTGAAACAGCACTAATTGCTCCATAATGATTCTAACTGCATGCAGGTTTGTAAATAGGTGAGGAAATTAAAATCAATGTACAAGAACAACGTAGTAAATATGATTAGGCATCTATCTCTGCGAAAAAAAATTATAATAATGAGCAGGAAGAAAACACATCAAGTACACCAAGCTTTGCTGACACTCTTTACTGCAACCAGAACTAAGCACCTACCAGTAAATATGGTTTTAGTTAATCATTCTTGAATTATTAGTAAATATGGTTTTAGTTAATCATTCTTGATGAAAGAAAAAAACAATCTGTTGACTTCTTTAATGTCCTTCTTAATTTAAGCGTTTGGTAATAAAGCTAAAACTAGTCTATCATATTAATGACATACATCAATTTGCACTTCATTATGTATTATGTACTATTAATATTATACTTATGTATATACTTATTTTTGTGGAAGTTGTTGAGGGTTCGTGTTGAAGCAGGTACACTGGGACATATAAGGTTAAAACGGGGGCGGAGGGGGGGGGGGGGATCTCTGGAGTGCTTCTATCTTTCTCTCTTTCTTTTTCTTTGGGGGGGGGGTTGGGGGGCTGTGTGTGTTTGAAGTTCACTCGTCCGATATAACATAAAAAAAGAGCCCCTGTTGCTGGTGAGAAGGTGTAGGGAGAGGGGAGGAAGAGGAAACAGTGCCATCATGTGATGCGTCCAAGCATTCCTCAAGAGCAAGGTGAGGGAGGGAGGGAGGAGAGCGGGAGAGAGAAAAGAAGAGAAGGAGTGAAGAGAAAGAGAAGGGAGAAGGGGAGGGGAGGAGAGGAGAGAAAAAAACCTCAAATCGTAACACTGAGCGGGGTTCATCTTCTGTACTTTTTTTTGGAAAAGAGAAAACCACACACCACACATCAGCAAGCGCTACTTCAAAAACACTACACCTAGATCAAATCACTGTTGTGCTCTTGACAAGTTTCACCATTGATTGTGAACTCCTATCTTCTCTCGCAAAAAAAGGTGAATGCGTAAGACTGGTATGTGTGTGTCTGTGTGTGTGTCTCTGTGTGTGTGTGTGTGAGAATGTGTGTGTGTGTATGCAGTGAGAGGTTGTTTCAAGTGTGAAGAACTATCAGCTTGCTGTTATGAAGAACATTAAGTCCATTCTAGTTTATTTACTCACGGCACACCACTGCACAGGCATGCAGCGTTGGACTGATTGCTTGGTCTGGGGGAATTGTGGGTAAGGGTGAACGCGGTGGAGATGACGTAGGTAAGCTGCCCCTACCCACTCAACCAACCCCTTCAGAGAGCATGTTCTATTCCACAAACAAATTGATATATTTCAATAAACTTCAAATGCAAGCTTTAGCCCCAAACTAAAGCATAATTTATTTCCCCATTAGTCAAGCGTATGAAGGACAAAACATTTAAAAATGGAAAAAAAACACTGAAAAACAAGGAAAAAAAACACACCCATAGCACAAACATTTACATGCGCATAAACACTCTGCTCGTTAACCTTCCTCTGCTCTGTTTGCTTATTGTTTCGCAGAGAGACGCTCTCAGGGACAGGCAAACCACAAACCCACCACGGTCCCTGAGCGAGCGAGAGAGAGAGAGAGAGAGAGAGCACAGAGAACATTTGCATTTAATTAAACATAAATAAAAACGAGATAATTATATAAATAAAACGAGCCAGTGCTTTGCCACTGTGCATCACAGGAAGAGTCTGTGTTTCGTTTCCAGTGTTCTGAAGGATTTAATTCCTCCCCCCAACAACACCCACCCGACACACACACACACACACACACACACACACCAATGGCAGCTAGATCTATTGATCTGTGAAACACTATACACAGGGGAAGCGATTCACTTAATATTATACATTAATGCGGAGATGAATGGTGATTAGACCATTTGGTAATTAAACGTCTTACAAACCATTTAACTGACTTCTTCTCATAAGAGGTCACTGGAGGTCGGAGTGATTGTTTTCCGTTTTTTCACTTGGTGCAAGGGATGAATATGGGGGACAAAAAGAAAAGAAGAAAAAAAGAAAAAGAAGAAGGACAAGGAGGCGAAAAAAACAAAACACTCGTGACACAGCGGTGAAAACAAGCTGATGGCTGTTAGCGGCTATGGCGCTAATCTTTTCTGCTGTCAAGCCAATAAAAGGAAAACAAGTGCATAAAGAGGAGAGAAGGAGCGAGAGAGAGAGAGAGAGAGAGAGAGAGAGAGAGGGAGAGGGAGAGAGAGAGGGAGAGGGAGACAGGGAGGAGAGAGAGAAAGACGGTGGCACAAACACCTTTTTTCTTCCCTGAAAAAGGGAGTAAATTATATATTTAGAAATCTCATTAGCCTGCGTATGCATGGCTTCATAAAAGCGCGGAAGTCTCGGTGAGTGATAAACACACACTCATGTTGCTTCTCACTCACTTCTGACGGGAGTGTTAAGAGTGTGACCATGTGTATGTGTGTGTATGTGTGTGTGTGTGTGTGTGTGTTTGTGTGTGTGTGTGTGTGTGTGTGTGTATCACAGTTCTGTGCAAAACCATGGCAATTTAAAAACGTAACATCTCTCCCGTTGTATCTGTCATTGTCAACGCAGCAGAGAAAAATATGCTTTGAACATTATTACTAAACGTGTGTGCATGTCTGTGCGTTTGTAGTAAGTGTCGGTATACATGTGTGAGTGTGTAACTGTGCACTGTGTGCATATGCGTGCGTTTGTGTGTATGTGCATGTGTGTGTATGTGAGTGTGTGTGTGTGTGTGTGTGTGTGTGTACATGCAGGTGTTTATCTGTGAGTGCACATGCATGTTTGTGTCTGCATGCGTATGTCTCTGTGTCTGTGTGTGTGTGTGTGTGTGTGTGTCTATGCAGGGGGGTAGATGCGGGTGTGGCTTAGACGTGTGAATCTCTCCCTGAAGAGCTTCACCTCTGTGTATTACTGTCTGTGATCCACACGCAGGTGCATTCTACACATGTGCGCTTAAAAGCCAATTTACTGTCAACAGCAGAACCCTAATCCCTACTTACAGGTCATAATTACCACCAGTTACTAGTGTTGTTGAGCAGACAGGTAGCACGCCCCTGAACTACAGTCAGCTACCACCGTGGTAATCGTACATAAAGGTGGAAGAGACAAAGTACCACCTCACGGTGTCTGTGTCTGTCTAATATCTACTTTAACAAATTATATCAACATTATAAAAACACACTGGGGCACTTGAAGTTGTATTTTGACATCAATTTGACATTCAGGGAAATTGTACAAACATCAGGCACATTACGCATGACACACACACACACACACACACCTCACCGAGACAGACTCACATCCACCTTCTCAAGCTTGATCTGTGTGTGTGTGTGTCCTACACAAAAAGGCTTTTTGTCAAGGGCTTTGGTTCTGGTGAATCTCCCCTTACAGCACTTACAGTGCGGCGAGGAGGGCCATCGGAGAATGACAGGTGGTAAACACCTTGGCCTGGGCGGGTGTGTGGGATTAGACTCTGGTAGCGCCATTGAGGAGAACAGTGAGAGGGCCAGCGTGCGGAACAATGCAGCCAATGATGAGCGCCTGTGTGACGGGGCCCGGGCTTTCTGTGCGCGATGAATACTGCGCCAGATTATAGGAAGCTGCTCCGCCATTTACATAATGTGAAACACTTTTCTTTTTTTTTATTCTCTTTCTTTCTTTCTGTCTTTCTTTCTTCCTTGCGTTTTTTTATTTTTTTATTTCTCTTCTTTCATTCATTCTCGCTCACTCACTCAGTCAGTGGCTCGTTTCTCCGCCGCCCCCCAAACTATTCACCAAATAAATGAGAAAACTATCAAAGCGCTGAAAATATTTCACAAAAGGTGCGAGGAGCGAGTGGATTCCGAATGACCCGGCGCACGAACACAAAGGGCTCGCTACAGTCCCCCAGCATTCACGGGCAGCCGTCTGAGTAAGACCTGGCACAGTATTTATTATTGAGCACAATGCAAATATATTACCATGTCACCTACACCACTTTACCCGGCCAAGCTAAAGGAAATCAGAAAAGAGGCCAGGGGATTTATAGAGAATTCCAGAAGAGAATACAGTAATGGACAACCCCCCACCCTCGCATATTTTATTTTAGGTGGGGTGTGGTGGGGGGTGGGGGGGGGGCGTGATATGGAAGTCCATAGAAAAGGCTCTTTTTCACATTTGGAATATTAATCTGGGGATAATGGAGAGTGTGGTCATTTCTCATGTGTGCTAGATGAACTTGGGAGGCTGGAGGCTGCCATCATGAAAAGAAAGGAAAAGAGAAAATAAAAAAAGACTCTTATGAGGTCCATCCAGCTTTAAACCTACTCTCAGGCACTCTCAAAACACACTCAAATAAGCCACATAATATCACATTCATACAAAAAATCTAGTTTGTTATCTAATCATAACATACCTGAACAGACTCATATGTGTCAAAGTTCCTTGAGTTCAGGTGCACAGAACACCTTCAGGATATCAGTAAAAACCTGCTAGTTTGGTTAACAGTTCAAAGAATGAAGACAGCCCGTGCTTATGATTTGTTATCACTTTGCATGCAAAGTTCACCTTTCAACATGGCACATGGAGTACAGTGTAGAAAAATGCCCCATGGTTGCTTATGGATACGAACAGGAGGGTTTTTTTTAACAGTGTGGCGGCTACCTCAACAGGCAGGAATGAGAACGGGGTAGTTTCACCTGGAGTGCTTAAGAGCAAGACAGTAAATCTGTGGATGGCATTCCTTGGAAATGCTGTTAAATCACACTGTTTGCTTTCTGCTGGCGAGCCTCTCAAAAAACATTGGACCTGTGAAATTCCTCAGCCATAAAAACTACCTCGCACAGCCACACGCTCACACCTCCACATCACACACACGGGTACACGTGCACACACACACACACACACACACACACACTCACAAACACTCAGTCAAACCAATCAATTTGTGTGTCTTCAAAGAGTTATGTTTGTGTAAGTCTGTGCCTGCATGTCTCTGTGTATGTGTGTGTGTGTGTGTGTGTGTGTGTGTGTGTGTGTCCATCAGTGTTTCACCTGCCAGATCATTTCAGTCTATTCTAGAGAATTCTCATACGGCAGCCTAGTTTATTTACTTTATCTCCAATAAAATGCTTCGCTGAGCATTAGCAACTTTGAGACATGAGTTTCAATCAGTCCTGTGGCAGCAGAGTCAGTCTGCATTAAAACACAGCACTGTGTGTATGTGTGTGTGTGTGTGTGTGTGTGTGTGTGTGTGTGTGTGTTTGTGTGTGTGTGGTAGGGCAGGCTGTGAGGTGCAACGAAGGGAACGATGCTATAGACAGGGCAACTGAGTGAGTGAGAGGAGCCTAATAACAAAGAGAGAGAGAGAGAGAGAGAGAGAGAGAGAGAGAGAGAGAGAGAGAAAGGACAAGGAGAGAGAGGTAGAAGAGAGAGAGAGAGAGGGAGAGAGAGAGAGAGAGAAAGGACAAGGAGAGAGAGGTAGAAGGCGAGATAAAGGGAGAATGGTGTACTACTGAATAAGGTCAGATGGGGGTTAACCTAAAGGGGAGAGAGAGAGGAGAAATATACATACAGCACACGAGTCAGAAGGTAGAAAGGAGATTTTAACTACAGACTCTAAATAGACCCTTTCCTATGAAGAAGAGCGGGGTGGGGGGGGGGGGGAGAAAAAGTAATTAACCATTGGAGGAAAAAGAATTATAGACGTTGTGGAGACTCTTTCTGTAAGGGTGCAGAGAAAGAGCACAGGGCAGACAGGCATTCAGGAGCAGACATGACAGCAACCCAATGGTGCTTCACACAGGGTCAAAGACAGCCGTGGCCTCTCAGAGTTAGTGGATATGTAAACACAGGAAGATAGAGAGAGAAAGAGAGAGAGGGACAGAGAGAGAGAGAGAGAGCGAGAGAGCGGGAGGGGGATACAGAGTCAAAGAGATAGACGGAGCCAAATACCCCCTATCTCTATCTATAACCATCTCACAGGTAGAGCCAGGCATTGGCACCCTTGGGGTAGGAAAAATGGAGAGAGAGAGAGAGAGAGAGAGAGAGAGAGAGAGAGAGAGAGAGAGAGAGAGAGAGAGAAATAGAAATAGGGAAAAGATCATGGGCATAGAGATGGAACGTGATGAAGACAGGATGAAGGGTGATAGACACATATATAGATTCGGAGAAAGCTGAACAAAGATGGACAGATACAGAAACAGTCAGAGAGAACAAGATAGACAGAGTTGGGGTGTGGAAAAAGGATGGAAAAGAAGAACAAGTGAGAAGTGAAGAGAGGGTCAGAGTTGTGAAGAAGAAATAAAGAGAGGGTCAGAAACAGACATGTACAGAGGTAAGAGGACAGACAGGGGGGGGGGGGTGTAGAGGAGGATGGAGAGAATGCTTGAGGGGGGAGGGGGGTCCGCAGACAGAATCTGTTCCACATGACTTCGCCTCAGGCTCTTATTGTCTGACGCACGGAGCGAAACATGGGGCCAGGGAGTGTGACCGCGGGACTGTCCGAGAGACACACACACACACACACACACACCTGAAGCGTGTCTAATGAGGGGTTATCATACACACACCATGCTGAGAGCAACTTGCTTGGTCAACCTGCACTCAACTATGTGTGCACATACAGTACATAGGCATGTACAAGCACACACACAGACACACACAAACACACACTCACACACTCACACACACACAAACACAGTCACATGTATATGTGGTATATATAGGTACTTGTGTGTGTGTTCATATACTGTACATATATATTTGAGCAAATATGCAAATACAAGCACACACAGGCTCACACACACACACACACACACACAGAGCTGATATGGATACGGAAGCTTAAAGCGCATAAAAAGAGTTGCCTTCCAACTGAGTAAACAAAACAATCCATTTTATCAGCAGCAGTAGCTCTAAAGCTGTGTGGTTGTACAGGCTTGCACTGGTGGATGGGAAGCCCAATTCAAGGCTTGTGTCTCGTAGCACTTCTTCCGTCCGTATCACTTTTCAAACCTCGATCAAATGATCAGGAGGAACAAAGCAGCTGGCATGTTGCCTTTGTAGTAAAAGCTTTGCAGTGGCTGTGGGTTGACTTCAGGCATTCAAAAGGAAAGAGTATTTTTTTTTGTCAAAAGTGCTATCAAAGGTTTAAAGTGTGTAGCGTGCTTTAAATATATAAGAGAGAATGTAACAAAGAATGTGCAACTATTTGCACACAAAAAACACCAAGATTAAATGCAGTTGTAAGATACATTGAGATGTATTGCAATACTGCCATACTCAAGACAGGATACAACAAAAAAAGAGAGTGAACTAATTTAATCTAATTTACATTTATATGAACCTTCTTTGTGACCAATTATTCCTATAATCTGGGAGACTTAAAACTCCACGGGAGGCCAAAATCCTTCAGACTCAGTTGCTTCAAAGCATTAGAAAAGAAAATCAATGTTTCTAAGAAGCCAACTGCTGGTAATGTTTTCATTTCTGACATCATTTCCACAATATTCTATGAATTATTTCTTATATTGTTCACTCTTTGTGTTCAAGGAACATACACATCAGTTACTGTACAGAATGCGGCATGGACTCTGTATTTAATTCAAAAAGTTTCAAAGTAAATGACAACATTCAACACACCAAGTTTGTTTAATTGCTTATTTGTCTGTTTGTTTGTTTGTTTGTTTGACTGACTGACTGACTTGGCCACCTGTGTTTCGTATTTAACCCCACACCACAATTAAAGAGTTTCGCGTCGGTGAGAGACAGTTGTGATTAAGCTGCCAAACAGTTTCTGGAGCCAAGCCAGGCTGTCTCTCTCTCTCTACATGCACAGTCTGGAGATCTCTCTCTCCTCTCCTCTCCTCTCCTCTCCTCTCTCTCCTCTCTCTCTCCTCTCTCTCCTCTCTCTCTCTCTCCTCTCTTCTCCTCTCTCTCTCTTCTCTCTCTCTTCTCCTCTCTGTTCTCCACGGCCCAGCACTGAGCAGCTCAGCGCAGCAATCCCTCTTCCCTTCCATGCAAACTCACAGGGGGGTGCAGGCAATCAGCACTAGACACTACAAAAGACCCCCCCCCCCACACCGCCCATCACACACGCACACACCCCAACCCCCCCACGTGAGACCAATTCATTGGACATGATCACCTGCGACTCGGAGCAGGCGGCATCTAATTCCCCCCACCTGAAATAACGGGTTCATGCTCGTGTCAGGCGGCTCTGATGTCATGCCTTTCCTTGGTGGGGTTCAGTTTCACAATAATCTCGGGGTGCGCTTGGAAACATTCCACAGGTAGGGATTCCGCGTCCGTCTGCGCAATTAAACCCGAGAATGTTTCCGAATAACACAGGAAGCCCAACAACTCCTTGTTTTGGGAGTAAAACCCAAAAGAGAGACAAAAAAAAAAAGTCATTTTTAACCGTTGCTAAAAATGTAGGCGTTGGACCAAAGCAACACTGGGGGATGGGGGAGGGGGGAGTGTGAAGAGTGATGGGTCGCAGTGGCGTGGCACGCGTTCGGGAGATGGGGGAATGGCACCCTCTGGGACGGCGAGTGTCCGTGAAGGACACTTGGCGTGACACGCCAGCTCATTGGGGATCCGCTGATTAGCATAGCTCCCCTGGCGGATCAATACGCTCATTGAGTCAGTCCGTCTCCTCCATCACGCCCTGACGGGATAGCAGCCCATGCCGCAGTCTCCCCCTCTCAGCAACTCTACTCTCACTGCAACTGTCCATTCGCTTAAAATTCTCTCTCTCTCACTGTCTGTCAGTCTCCCTCTCTTTGTCTCTCTTGATCTCTATCTATTTATCCATCTATCTAGCCGTGTCTCCCTCTCCCTCTGCCTCTCCCCTCTTTGCAATTTCTTATTTCATGCGAGCTCTGAAGTGAAGTATTAAGTTTCTGGCCGTAAAGAAAACACATGACGGAGCTAATCCTTTACCAAATGTGTGTGTTGATAAATGTGCTGAATTGGAGAAGGCCAAAAGGCTGGTTAAGCGTGTAAAGGAATTTCATGCTCTGCATTTTTTTTTTCTTTTTTTTCATATCTTAGGCAAAAGAAAGGAGAATAAAAACTTCTGATTGGCGTTGCCATAATGTAGTCACACCAAGGGGGCAAAATACAGGGGACACCCTCCAGCCTAGAAGTGATGCTATCAGCCCTTAGCCAAACTGAGTTGAGCAGAAATATGAAAACTTGGTGCACTTCCCTAATGCCAAGACAAAACACTGAAGCAGAAAGAGAGAGCAAGGAGGAGAGTTTTTTTGAATCGGAGAGAGAGAGAGAGAGAGAGAGAGAGAGAGAGAGAGAGAGAACAGACCCGTGGCCTGGAAGTGAACGAAGAAAGAAAAAAAGAAAAAAAAGTGAACCTTTGATGACTAGGACTTTTGGGTTGAAAAGGCTTAACTTTAAAATATTCCTGCCGGTTGTGAAAAGGGGATTGACCAATGACCTGATCCCAGGCACCCACTGAGCAAAAGGGTTAATGGTGGATAAAGATTAAGACACCCACCCCCGCCATCACCACCACCAATACCCTCTCGGCTGCATCCCAGTGCACCTTCTTCCCAATCCCAAATCAGTCTAACAAAGGGGAACCTGCCAATGGAGAGAGCCTGGGGGTGCTTTGATATCTCCCATCCCCAATGCCTACGCTGTCCAGGGTAAAGACCCGCGGAGGTTACCCGCTCCTACTCCAGGGAGGGAAAGGCTTCTCTGCCGAAAAAAAAAAAAAATCCCATTTGGGGGCGGGAAATGACAGTCACTCTTGATAGAACAAGAAATCAATTTCAAAGGGGAGAGCGAGCAAAGTCGGCCATCCAGGCCAGTCGTCTTCAAACATGGCGAGATATGCTTAATTGCTGTAGATTTTTCCCGAACGTGTGTACATTTTCAGGCCAAAGTTAGGGCGTTTTACACTTTTTTTTGTGATGATTAGAGGACTTCTGTTCCCGGACAGATATGCTTTAAGAGTTCATCTTTGAAGATTCAACTGGATACTCAACAAATTAAAAACTAATATTCAAATCTCTTTTAGGTGGAAAGAGAACGAGGGAGGGGGGATAAGTGTGGAATGGGGCCGATTCTGCTCAACCCTGTGAGGCGGTGGCTCTTGGGATATCGTCCACAGCCCAGAGCCTTGCCACCCAACCTCGCCACTCAAGCCTCACTTTAATCATATCTGCACCTCAAAGGCAAAAACCGCCAGGCAGAATATGGGTATTAAGCACCAGTGCCCCCCACCCCCCTTTAAAAAAAAAATACTTGCCAAGCATAAGTTTAATCGACCGAACGGAGAGTTGTCCATTATCGTTGCCTGTGAGATCTGGGATCACTTTTTTTCCCCTCACTGTCTCTCAAAGTTTCTTCGAACTGAAATTTTTGGCTGCATGTTTAATTCAAACATATGAGAACGACATTCCAAAACCCAAGGTGCACATCATCATTCTTGATGACTTGTGGAAACGGGTAACTAAGTAAATGCTTAAATTACACTTTTCTTTTTTAACGTTAAGTATAAAACACATCCTTTTACACCTCCCTCTCTGCGGTCACACACACACACACAAGGATCCAGCCCGGAAATGTGTTGCTCGATGCAATCGTCTCATAAGCTACAACTCTCTCCATACATTTCCCCATCATTACTGCAGTCAACCGTCTAACAATGCCCGAGAGTCCCCAGCACCAGTGAAAGGCTGCATTAGCAACAAAGGCCACCTCAGACACATAATCAACGTGCCATATTTTCTGCGCTCAGATTCTTGGTGCTCATTTCTCTCTGACTTGGTGACTAAGGGCACTTGTTATTGTCACATCTGCCTCGGGAAGGAGGGCGTCTGAGAGAAACGGTGGAAGCTTTGCCGTGTTACATTTCCGTCTTTTACAAACCAGTATGAGCACAGATATTAACATATAACAGAAGCGGGCAACATGTTCATGTTATTGGGACAAGGCACTTGTTAAAAGTGTTTCTAATTTTTCGAGCAGAGATTGTGCGGACACTGAAAAAGGTACTTCACGACGTGTTTAGAATTTCCTGTCATGAATGATTGGTGATTAATGTTGAAACTGAAAAGAAAATATCACCTTCACTGGTGTAATAAAAAAACAGCATTTGACTCCCACACTTTAATACAAATGTAACAGAAATCTCTTGTCGTGAGTGAATGCTAATAAGAGCTTTAAGGACGAACACGGAGAAATGCAAATGACCATTTTAAAAGACTATAGGTACTCACCACTTTTACTGGACTTCAGAGTACACTTGTTCTGACTTCCGTTATGGCAACTGCCATTCCATATTTCATCCTGGACAAAATGAGCATTTTTTTAATGTCAGAAAAAGGAGTCTTGGCCATTAAGAACAGTTGTCAATTAGCACATAAAAGTGGGCACTCTCGGCCGTGCTTCAAAAATAATGGATTCGGTGTGCTGTTTGAATGACATGTCTTGTCATGAATTTACATTAAGTGCTGCGTGTGGACAATACATTTGATTCATATTGCCATGAATTGGGAGGTTACGCTGAACATAATATGGTCAGTGTTTGTGCAGTAGTCGCCGCTTCAGAGTGTTACTTCATGTCAGCCTGCACGTCAGTCGCTTTAAGTCTCCATCTGTCTATATCATGTGAAAATATTTTGAGGAGGGACGACCGACCATATAAAGAAAAACTAAAACCTATTGCCGCTATGGTGCATTCTGTCACGCTAGATGGGCAACGATCTCAGTAGATATTCTAAGATAAAAAAAACAAGATTATCCCAGCCACACAAGTTCCTCCCAGCAACTCACATTCTGTCTTTGGCACATTTCTCTGAAAACTTGTGTAAAAGTAGATAACGCATTCTGATTAATTCCGCTTCCTTTAAAAAGGGGGCCAAAGGCTAGGAGACACCAGTAGGACCAGATGAAAAGGCTGGTTTCTGGTTTTTTTTCATACACTTACCCTTGGGGGAGAAACTTGCCAGTAGTGTCCGTCACAAGAAACACAAGGAGGCCAGAGGTGAGGAGGATCTGCAAAGAAAGAGAACCAGAAGAACCCAACACATTAGGCACATATTAAAGTCATTACACACTGCACAAGACCCTAATGTGATGTTGACACAACTGTTTTACATTAGATATGCGTGCGATTTTGTCTGTGTTTTTTGTGCAGTATAACTTTATTTATGGCCTCAGCAATGTCTGGGCCATTTAAGTATGAAATGATGAAGATGTAATCCATCAAAAGACATCTGAAACTCCCTATCTCTCTCTCTGTCTGTCTGTCTCTCCCTATCCCTCTCTCTTTCTCTCTTTCTCTGTCTGTCTCACTCCATAATGACTGTTTTAGCGCGGAAAAACACAATGTGCTTTCTCGAAAAAGAATAGTCAACAGCGTGCCTTGAGGCTTCATGCCAGCGGGAGTGTAAATCACAGTTTACACCCACCTCGGCTGACACTCACAGGTGTACGGTAACGACCACACCACGCAAGCTCCGACCAAAGGAACACGGAGCGGTGCGGATCTAGTGTGTGGACACCCTGTCCTCCCAGTCTCTGTAGCCCAAACTAAATACACACACACACACACAGGGGAAAAACACCTCTCAATCTGATGTGTGTGACGTGTGTGTGTGTGTGTGTGTGTGTGTGTGTGTGTGTGTGTGTGTTTCTTTTTTTCTCCCCTCTGTGCATTTTTCCCCCCAGAATTCCAATGACCCCTACAGGCAACCAGCAACTCCAGCATGGCATGGAATGTGCTCTCTGAACTGTACAAAGGCACTTCAGCCTGGAGACTTCTGCTGGAAACAAAAACCTGCCAAGTGCCATTATTTTTACTGTCTGAGTCTGGGGGAATGTTGCACAGATGCCTGCTATATATCATCTATAAGCTGCGTTGCAATATTATTAATATTATTATTGTTGTTATTAATAATTATAATAACCATGTGCTGTTGTTTATTATTAATAATAATAATAAAAAATAATAAGAATATTTATTAATAAATAATTTACTCTTTCAGGTCTCTTGGGTTTAACTGTGCAATTATTTACAATTTTGTAAGCCTACTAATGCTGCCATTTACACCATACACAAACATCCTATCACTAGAGCGGAGTGTAAGCCCTTTAGGCTTAGTCAACATTTGAATGAGAGATTTGTGCGCAAAATTAGATTTGAAAATGTTCTACACTTTTGTGTAAATAAACGCTTTGAATGAGAGGCAATATAAGCATGCAAGTGTCAACTAATCGGCGCAAATAATCGCGAAACCAAATTTTTTGCTAATGTTCCGATCATTTTTAATGACTTCTGAGGATTTTTTTCCCCCTTTTATACATGCGTTTGCGTTTGGTCTGTAAAGCTTGTACAATTTCATTCGCAGGCAACGCAACCAGAATGCCATTAGTCTGTTTGACCTCGAAATGCTAGGGACTTACAAATACCATACACATTTCCATTCGGCACACAAAGCGGCCTCTAAATGCTATCAAATTATACACACTCTGCTTTCACACGCTGAGGGCCCCTAATAATACCGTACCCTGATATTTACATGAAATGCGGCAGTAAGTCTAGATAAACTATTTCAAATCGAGCACAGAAATACCTCCACAGCCTCACAAGCAGCACAAGCAAAGGGGACGATGAAAGAAGACATTATGCTAACAAGTCAGATTACTGTACACAATAATTTTATCTTTAAAGTAAATACCATGCCTCTGTTATAGGGCTAGGCTGCTATGGAAAGTCACTGCCATATTCTTCCACCCCCCTCCTTGCGCGGGGGCCAAACACACTCTTATCTGAGCGAGTCGTGCAATTCAGGCCCCCCGAACAAAGATGAGTCTTCAAGCTCCGACTATTCATCGCCGGACGTGTAATTACCCCCGGTTCACAGTCTAGACGTCCGCGCTTTCTCTGTATTTAAGACCCCCTTCTGCAACATGCGTGGCACTCGCTACCCCCGAGCCCACGTTAAATCTGCCCGCAGATAAATTAGCGAAGAATGCGGCGAAAGCGACACAATGAAAAGAACTTTATCCTTCCCCGCTGCTAAATGAGATTTCTTTGAAATGCAGATCAGTGGCGCTAGATTAGTGAATTTTAGCCGCTGTCAACATCATAACAAAATACAAATGTGATTGTTCGCCCTGGACTTATCTTCTTGCCTGCATCTGCTGCCTGCTTATTTACTAGGCTTGATTTACTATGCAGATCTAAATAAGAGGCATCAAAAGGAGGGCTTACTACACAATGGCTTCTTAAGCTCCTACATCAAGGTATTTGAGACCAGAGTCCCTTGGAAAAAAGGGTGCCCATCAAAGGCTCATCTCTAATGAACTTCCATATCAGAGGGAAGGGAGGGGGGGGGGGGGGCTATAATGCAGAGACAGACAGAGACAGAGAGAAAGAGAAAGAGAGACACAAAGTCAAAGAAAAGGTGGTGTAGAGACAGAAAGAAAAGAAGAAATACCAGCTTGGCTTAAAGAGAGGCAGAGACAGAAAGAGGAAAAATACAAACAGATGAACCGACAGCGAGCATGAAAGGGAGCACACGAGACATGACTGAGGAGGAGAGAGAGAGAGAGACAAACACGAGAGAAAAGAAGACCCTTAAATCAGGGGGGCTGCGCTGGACTAGGGGGCCACGGCGTCGGGGACCCCCTGGCTGGGGCGGGGTGAGGCGGGGGCCGGGGGAGAGGTGAGATCTGGGTAAACGCTCGGGGCTCAGGTAAGACAGAATGAGCCATGACATGACAGCACACATTCCCACGGGCCTCGGGGGCTAAAGCTCTGAAGGGCTGCCGCCTCCGCCTCCGCCGCTGCCACTAATGAAATATGGCCATGAGAAAATACCACAACACAAACACTGGGCTCTACTGTATCTGCTACGTGCTGCCTCCAGATTTACAGGAAGCTTCTTTGAGGATGTGCAGGACTGCCTGCCTATGTGTGTGTGTCTGTGTGTGTGTGTGTGTGTGTACAGGCGCATGTGTGTATGTGACTGTGCAAGTGTGTCGATCTCTTCTTTTTCAGTACACAGAGTTTACAAGCAAGCAGCACACTACAGACTCAAGTGGATAGTGCTTTCTCACACAACCACAGTAATCTTCAAAGCTTCAGGAGTGACATTTTTAAGGGCGGGGTGGGGGGTGGGGGGCATTCTCTTAATTTCACGCCGTATTTGTTGCATCCTGCTTACGGGGGGAAGGATTACAACCCAAATCCCATAACTGAGAAGGGAAAAGGCGGTCGGGTGGGGGGGTTAGGGGGGAGGCGAGGACTGGTGTCTGGTCAGAGCCAGATCTGATCCTGAGTAGACAGTTATTCATCGCTCATTCCTTCACACACACACACACACACACACACTCACACACACACACACACACACACACACACACACACACACACACTTATTTCTGTATAGGCCGCATATACATAAAAGACAGGGGCAGTGTTGTTGCAGTGCTTGTGCTCTGGTTTGTGTTAAGAAGCCAGCATCCACATGATGGCGGGTTTAACCAGCAACAATCAGCCCTGGAGCTCCATGTAGTCTGCAGACGAGTCCAGGACACATGTGGCACGGGGGGGGCACGAGCAGATGATGGAGGGATACAGAGGGGGGTTAGGAGGAGAGGTGTGTGTGGCGCGTGGCAGCCACTCGTGTGCCAGTCAATGGCTCCAGGGTATGTCCTACCTCAGAATTATCTCTCCCATACACAAGGCAATGGAGAGAAAGAAAGAGAATGAGAGAGAGAGAGAGAGGGAGAGAAAGAGAGATAAATAAATAAATAAATAAAAGAAGGTAAAATGAACTTGATGGTTGAAAAATGCTTGATTGGGAAAAGTAACAAAACCCAAACGCACAAACACACACACACAAACACACACACACACACGAGAACACACACACACACCCAACAGCATGCATGCAGGCTTGCAGACACACAGATCAGCGAGCAGCAGTGGCATCCTCTAGGCTGTATAGCACCGCGCAAACCACAGTTGTCTGCCGATCTCCCTCCCCCTCTCCCCCACCCTCTCTCTCTCTCTCTCTCCCTCTCTCCCTCTCTCTCTCCTCTCCTTGCCAAGTGGGCTGGGTGCCAGTCCCATTTGCAACCACAAGGGACTGTGGCATTTTTTTTTCTTGTTTAATGAAATGACAAAACAACAGATTTACATATGCAGAAACAGGTGCTGTAACAGGTTTAACTCCTCTTGACCTAAACCGTTTTGGGAGAAGAAAAAAAAAAAACATTATTATTTAGAAGAAGAAGAGAAGGAGAGAGAGGGAGAAAGAGAATGAGAGAAAAAAAAAGAAAGTTTATTAGCAACAGCTGCCTGAAGGTATTTAGGCTCGGATGGGCACTCGAGTCTACACCATCTGTGCTGCAGGTTGCCAGAAGTGACAATCTAAATTAAAAACCACTCATCAAACATCATAAAAATAAACCATTGTGTTCCTGGGCCCATATGCTGTAAACGGCTCTGGGAGCAAGGAGCGAGAGACGGGGAGAGAGAGAGAGAGAGAGAGAGAGATGGAGAGATAGAGGAAAAGGGGAGAGGGAGAGGAAAAGGTAGAGAGCGTGTGAGGAGGGGGAAAGTTAAAAAGAGAAACAGAGAGGAAGAGCAAAAGAGGGGAAAGTGGTTAGGGAGAGATGAGAAGAGAGAACGAGCAAGAGAAACACAAAAAGAGAAGACACAGAGAGACAGAGAGAGTGAGAGAGAGACAGAGAGAGAGAGAGAGAGAGAGAGAGAGAAGGGGGGAGAGAGTGAAGGGGGACAGAGAGCGAGAGAGACAGAAGGAGAGAGAAAAGGTAGAGAGCACTCAACATTCACCAGTCTCCAGGCCAAGCATGGCCCTGGCCTACAGGAAACAATGAGACAGAGACAGACAGCTAGACACACACGCAGACACACACGCAGACACACACGCAGACACACAGACAGACATAGGAGTTTGGGAACTCCACTGCCTGCTCACTGCATTCCTCAACTGATCCCAATACAGGGGAAAGACCAACAGGAAGAAAAGAAAGAATTCCCTTGTTTGAGAGGTTTCCCAGTGTGTGTGCGTGTGCGTGTGCGTGTGCGTGTGAGTGTGCGCCCACGTCTGTCTGTCTGTGGGTTTGTAATTCAAATTTCCTATTTTATTATTATGATTAAGTGCACTATATGCTTGCTATAACCATTTTAATTATTGCGACATTACATGCAATTAGGCAAATCACATCCACTAACTGATCACAGCAAGCATCCTACTGGCCCTCAATACAGAAATGGCTGTGATTGTATTACACACTGTAATAAGCATTTCCAGAATATTCTTTTGGAATAAAAGTCAGAACCAGTTCAAATCCGAATGAAACATTCACAGGAGGCTTGTGCTGTACGCCACTACACAGTCAGAGCCGTGCTTCTACGAGCCTGTTCCATGCCACCGCAGAGTGCACACTCAAAAGTCAGCAGCAGATTGCTCTTTTGCCCTCCTTTCGAAAGACATCATTGCCTTTCCCCTTGTTGTTGCTTTGCCCTGTTTGTATTTAGCGGCAGGCGAGCTGGGGTGGGGGGTGGAAAGGGGGCAGTGTCGGGAGTGGGGGGGGGGGGCAAACCTGAGATGGCCGTGACCCTGCCGGAGTGTGTGTGTGTGTGTGTGTGTGTGTGTGTGTGTGTGTGTGTTTGTAAGGGGTTGGGGGGGCAGAAGGCAGCTCCATATGCCTGCAGCCCCAAGCCTGCTGCTCTTTCTGCAGCCTAATGTGCTTGTCAGGAGACGTTAGCCTCACAAACCCTGTATGTGTGTTTTGCCTCCTGTTTTACACAACATGTTGAAAATAAACAGATTTTTCCCCTCCCTGAGTGTGTGCGCATGTGTGTGTGTGTGTGTGTGTGTGTGTGTGTGTACTCTCACCCTCTCCGCAAAACAACCCTGTCCTCAGAGAGAAAGAATAAACCAAGGTCAATATGGGAAGCCTGGTACATGGTACATGGTCACACAAGACTGACACGTGTCAAATCACCTATTCTTTATTTAATTTAGGCCTGACAGTATGGTTCCATAAAAATACATTTTTATAAACCATAACACACTCCAATCAGGCTACCGTTTGTCATAGCAAGAGACTCAGTGGATAATCTCACATTTAGCTCAAATACTGACTCATTCACTGGCAATTAAAAAAAAAAAAAAACATCAGTTCCATTTTTTTTTGTCAAAGAAGAGTGTCAGACTTAAGTGGGGCAAATCAGTGTAACATAACATATACATAGAACAATCACGGTGTCAAGTCAAGACTTATGCAAAAGGTCATGACTAACTGCCCACAACTCGCCCACCCCTCCACCCACCAACCCCTTGCCCCTCTCTTTCTCTCTGACTCTCTGACTCTCTCTCTCTCTCTCCCTCTCCCTCTCTTTTTGTCATGCGGGTCACTGTTTACAGCGCCCACTGACCCCCCAGGCTGATCTGTGCTGACTGTCGGGCGACCTTGCCGGTTGCCACCAGTGACCCTGCTTCATCTTCGATTTGGGGGCGGGGGGAGTGGGGGGGTGGGTTAGCACCCTGAGAGCGATGTGTTCTATTCCTCCTCCGCCATCCTTCTACCCTGGTCCTCCATTCTTTCCCTGTTCCACATTTCCTTTCAGCCACAAGGCCCTGACTTCAAGAAGGTGGACGCATCGCTGTCGCCATGGCGCAATGGAAGCGTTCAGGCACAACAAAGAAGCAAGGGGGGGGATCAGCACTGATGCTTCTGTTTTGACGAATGACTCCACATTACCCTCAGTGCCAGAGAGTCACTTATCTTAAAGATGAATAATGTTGTGGTAGATAAGATAATAGACAGAGGGGCTGAGGGTGTACCCCACACCATCACAGACCCCACACCATCACAGAGGGGTGGGGAGTCAGTTCGCTTAATATGGAGGGGTTAGGTTATGGACAGAACCCCTGGAGCTGACTGGAGGACTGTTAAGGGCGTCTGTTATTGAGAGATTGAGAGGAATGTATCCTAAAACAACACAAAGAATACCAGCCCAAATGGATGTGAACCGCCGTGTCATGTGTGTGTTTACGCCTGCTGAGAGGGCCTGAGTGTGTCTGAGCTCTTTCCCTAAACCTCGCTGATGAAGTAACAGAGTAACGAGGGGGCCCCCCGAAAATAAATGGCTAACCCCCTTTGGCCCCCGTCGTTGCCTTTCAGTAAAAGTAAAACGGTCAGGCACCGGTCATCCTCCGCTGTGCCCGCATTGAGAATTCACATCTAATACAGATTCCACTGACCGCACCCCTGCAGGAAAAAGAAAGAAAGAAAAAAAAAAAAAAAAGAACCCTTTTCCCAGGCAAAAGCCAGTGTTGCTCCTCAGTCAAATCTAGAGCGAGCCAGGATTAAAAAGTGACCCAGAGCATAACTATGAAAAAAAAGAAACAAAAGACAGAGAGAGAGAGAGAAAGAGAAAGAGAGAGAGAGAGAAAGAGAGAGATGGAAAAAAAGTCTTGGAGCTTTAGTAGTGCTCAGTGACTGAGGAACACCAAACAGCATTACTGCGACAGGGATAATTACGGGAGAGCCGGGGCCTCTTAAGCACGTAATGCAGTCTTTTATCTGAGCGAGTCAATCTCTCCTGGGCTGACAGCTAGCAGCATATGATCCCCGTAAACAAATACTCTCACGCGGCCTGAAAGTGCCATGAAAGGCCAAAACTGTCAACACAAATTCCATTCTTGAGGAGGGGAGGGGAGGAGTGGGGGGGGGGGGAGAAGTGGGAAGGAGTGAAAAAGAAAAGGAAAAGAAAGAGAGAAAAAAAATGAAGGAAGAGAGAAAGGAAAAAAAAAATAAAGGAGACTTGATCACCTCTGGTTGCCTTAACTTGCATGGAGGTTGTCATGGCAACCCTGGGAGGAAGTTAACATGGATAAAAACAGAAAGCTTTCTTTTTTTTTTTTTTCTCCGCTGTAATTGCCATTAAGGCTCAACGGCACCTTTTTCCCCCGGCTGTGTTGCGTTGCTACGACGAGGCTGGCGCTCAACATGTTTCTCTGACCAGCTCTCTCTGGCCCTTTGTTTTTTTTTTGTTCTTTCACCCCCCTTTCATCTTTTTTGACTCTTCTTTCCAAAACAGCCAATCGCCTCCGAGGGGTTGAGCGAGTGAGCAGTTTTATTTTAAATCGACTCTCAGGTGGCGAGGGCAATCAGAATGGCAGAGGCTAAAACTGGAGTTTACTTGAACTTTTCAGAAACAAAGAGGAAAAAAAAGGTAAAAAGAAACACAAGCTATTTATAAAGCCTGACGAAACCCAGGGCATCTCGCCCCCGAGAACCAGTGAGCAGAGAGAGCAGACGAACGAACGAACGTAGAAACAAGTCAGAGATTTTCTCCTTGTGCCCCTGCTCCTGTCGAGAGGATCGCCTCTTTACAATGACGCATGGCAGCTATTTGCATGTGTGCATATTTAAAAGCAGAGGTAATGTAGCAGAGCGTCGCTATGAGAGGCTCAACCATCAATATGGAAGCGCGGTTAACCTGCCCCCTGCACAAGCAGTGGCACAGGAGGAAGGACACGGGTGAACTGAAACAGAAACGCAGGCCGGGAATTAGACTCCAGACTAGTTATAAATTTGGCCACGTGTTCATCTGTGAGGAAAGTTATCCAGATTATAAAACACAAACATTTTGGGACTGACCAAAAAGAATTTCTGGTCAAATTTGGGCGCTAGAAAAATAGTCTATCTCTGAGAAAGATCAATATTTTACATGTAAACGATCATGTTGGTTTGCAATTTTCTAACATTGTGCAACATGCATTCTGAAAACTTCCATCATTCATTCATTATTTGGATTCCCTTAGCTTCCACTAACTGGTCGCTAGTCTTCCTAGGGTCCATACAAAAACAACAGCAATAAAAAAAGAGAACAATTTAAAAGCACACAGTACCAATAAGATAATAAAATGCAATATTAGCCAAAATATAAAATATCAGAAAATAGATGAAATTACGGTCATACTCGCTACCACTTGTGTATTAGCGTCATATTATTGTAGTTCCATTGTAAAGTTAAAGAGTACCCACAGGTGGCGCTAATGATCTTTCTCAGTACCTGTGTCACACAGGCTACTGTGTTACGTTCACGCTTTATTATGGTTACGTTACTGTAGCCTGTTCCATTGTGTCTGCACTTTTCCTATCTTGTGTGGCACGATCGAGTGCTGGGAATTCCATAGTGTAGGTTTAGGGTACTATATTTTACTAGTTGAAATATATTGCCTTCAATGTCATATGATCATTATGTTGCTATCGTTGATATACCGTAATTCCTCCATGAAGACTTAAGACGCACAAACTGTGTGGCCTACGGGCCGTTGTGTCACACTGTTATTAGCTACTCTTAGGGCATGTCGTGTGTGCGTCTGTGAGATTTAGCTAGTGTTTTTTGACTGACCTGGTCTCTTACTGGCGAACATGTTGCTAATTTTGCAGCATTTACCACAGTCTTGGTCAAGGGCCTTTCTCTTTTTTATTCTCTCCCTCTCTGCTCCACCTTTCCTTGTCTTCTGACCTGACCGTCCATTTCGCCGAGGTGACTCGTATAAACTGTTATCGTTAGAGAAGCAGGTACCCTTGCGCCAGGAGACAACGTGACGAGAGTGAGAGTCGTGCCTGATTGGGGATTCTGAGAGGTGCGTCAACTCCTTCCCGCTTGCTATATTATTGCTGGTCAAGTTGAGTGTTCACGGCAGGCCAAAATGACCCTCAGGCCTCAGGACCTGGGTGCTCCCGACGGCCTGTTCGCCTGAGGCAGGAGCAGAGGCAGCAAAGGCAGCAGAGGCAGAGGCAGCAGCGCAATTTCACTACAACTTAAGCCTGATTGGGATAAATGATGGCAACTTGTGACAATGCACACACATCAATCCTCTGGAGAGTGTTCATTTTGCTATTAACATAATGAAACACACGTACCTACCCCCCTCTCACACACACACACACACACACATACAGACCCCTCAAACCAATGAAAAATGCAGCCTGACTAAAATGAATGCATGTCTGATGTATAGCTGAGCCTGTGCGGAGCTTGGGGGGGCTGCGGGGGTGGCGCGGTGTCGTAGAGGTCAGCTGTCATTTGTCTGCGAGAAACAGGCATGTTAGGACAGGGACCCCCCCCACCCCCTCACTCAAAACTGAATGTCGAACGGTCAGAAAAAGGCTAATTAAAATCACCTGGTGATGGGGCAATGCGGTGTGTGTGTGTCTGTGAGCAGAGTATGTGTATGCATGGGTGTATATGTTTGTGTGTTCGTGTGTGTATGTGTGTGTGCATGCGTGTGTGTCTAAAAAAGGCTCGGCCTGGGCACAGCAGCAGTGTTTGAGAGTGTATGAGACCCAGGCTGCCACCGAGCGCCCCTGAAAGATATTTTTTTTTACAGCCGGGCGTTATTAGCCCCTGCTTTGAAGTGAGCCGCCGTGTTGAGTGATGAAATGAGGTGGTGGAGGGGGTTGTGGTGGCAGCGGGGGGGGCCGGGTGGAGGTGGGGGGGGAGACACACCTGCATTTCACCTGTGCAGCTGCCAACAGTACACAGAGGTGTGCCTGTTTTAACGCAGGGTCGTAAACCAGGCTCAGGTCATGATAGGCAGGGGGTGCGAGGGGGAAAGGGGGTTGGAAATGCTGGTTAGGGCAGAGGTAGGTAAGGTGTGTGTGTGCAGGGGTGGGGGGGGTGGGGGGGTAGTAGACCAGGGCGCCTTGTTAACGCTTAAAAAAAAAACTCCACTGATTGATTTCTTCTCAACGTTCCTCAGTCCGAACAGATGAGGCTAAAGGGCTGTAATACTCCGAGCCCAGACAGAGAGCTAGCCTTCAATATACACCTCACCTCTGAACACTATCTGCCTCTCACATCTAATGTACAATTAACACAGCCTCACGGAGGACATACAGTATGGAGGAAAGGCAGCAAGAACACGGTAAGATGGAAGCCATTGTTAAACAATTAGGGCAATAACACTAATACAAATATTGCAGTGCATCCATAGTTATTAATGGTGGTAATAATAATAATGCAATAATTAATAGTACTATGTGATACAAAAAAAACATATGTTTAAACATTGTATCTAACCTCTAAGACAAAATAATAATAGTATTATGAAAAATACCTATATTTAATTCAGTGGAAATGTGGTCAATACACCCATACACAAATGCTCAGGAATTATCAGAAAGGTAATGCATGAGTCATATGCAAATTGAGTTCAAATGAACATGCATAGCAAAAATATCAAACACTTCGGGCAAAGCAGGTAGCACAGTCCATTTTAAACATTTGAAAATTAACACAAATATGCGATATGCCCTAAACTGTGGTCAAAAGAAGCTTATAGAAGACGTCAGTCAAATGTGACATTTACAAGATAGGACACACTTAAGTTTACTTAATTTTCTCAAAACTTTATATATATTCCCGCGTTAACTCCTGCGTTCGTCAAAAGAAATAAAGAAAGAAAACAAAAGTAGGCTTTTTAATAGTCAGTCTTCAAACGTAGTCTATCTCGAAATCAAAGGCAAAGAAAGACACATGTTGAGCTGAGGTATTTCGCTTGAATTTAAAGTAAATAAGTGTGCGTGTAATTTTTAAGTCAAAATAGCGCTGTTACTAGTAGTCAATTATACGTGTTGACAAACATATTGTTTGTACATAAGTAGTTATATTGAACTTTGCGTCCCGTAGCGCAAGAGACAAAAGTATGTCCGGTAGCATCAAAGAGTCTTGGGTCATCTTAAAAGTGGCTATGCCTTTCCTCCCCGTTGACTCTTCACTGACCCACGCCGGGGCTAAGGGAGCTAGAGGGTCCTTACTAGCAACAAACTATCGCACAGCGACTATTGTGTCGACAACAACGCCAGAAAGAAACGTTTAGTAGGCTAACCGCAAAGCAGTCAGAACGCTACCTTTCGACCACCTTTTTCCATATCAGAGGTCCTTGAGACGGCAGCCCATCTATCGATAACGAGTAGTGAAGTGAAACTCAACGGGTGGAGAGAGATAAATTGTGAAGTGAAGAAAAAAACTTACCAAAAACAGACTAGTAGCTTACTGCCTCCGTCAACAACGCGGGCAAGAAGAAAACAAGTCTATGCTGAGTTGCGCAGTTGTGAAGGCTTCACACGTGGAGGTACGAGTTAATCATAAAGTAGAAAAATGAACAACAAGGCGCTGAGTAAATAAAAGCTGCGATATTCCTCCGCTCGGAGATGCCCGCGTAGCCGTGCTGCTGTCTTCAGTCAGTGTGCTGCTGTTATTACTCACGCAACAGAAACAGCAGTACACTCCGTCCTGCTAGAATGCTCTCGCATGACGCGCAATGCCAAGAAGTAGCTTGTTTTTGCATTACGATTCAATACATCAAGATGTATTCCGCGAAGTATTTGGGACTAGCTTATTATAATGCAGACCCCGGGGAAGCACTTACGCGGAGTTGGATATTGTTGTTTTTTGGAGCACTGCGACCCCATGTGACGTCATGTCCACCTGCTATGTAAATAAAAAACTCATCAGAAGTTTAATGAGTGCACCCCTTTTGACAATCACAAATAAAACACCACACACCACTTTGTCTAACCAAGCCTACATCTTTTTGACGTATGATGCCTTTACCAGATAGTAAATGAGAAGTAGAAGCTGTTTCAAAAGCAGGTGTCTGATCCACACATCATTTTTTTATAAACAAATAGTCAGATTTGTTTGTTAAGATGCAAACTCGTGTGAATGATAAATGGAGGGGGTATAGTAGAATTCATTTTGTAATTTAATTGCTTAAATAAGATTCATGTTAATATGTATCTGTTTAATTTGTTATGACAATTCTGGCTTTGCAGTCTCTTACAGATTTGAGGCCATGGTCAGAAACTAAACAGTAAACAGCTTTAGTAAACGTTTAATTTTATATTTGCACAGCCACAAATATATAGCCTGTATCACGTAGGCTATTATATTGAAACGTCTTTGGGAAAGGCATTGGCTACCCACGCTGGTTGATGTAGACTATCTATAGACAACACATTCGTGCCTTTATTGAATTCTACACTTAATAAACTGTAAACAGTACAACGTAAGCTAGATACTGAAGCTCTGAAATGGTTGTACTCGAACTTATGGAAAAAATTTGGGCCAATTCAGAATCTAACACGAATTATGTGCAGAGTCCATAACAGTTTATATGTATTGTTTAGTAAATGTTTATTTGTTTCTCACATTTGTTTTTGTTACATAATTTCTCTATTGCAATTTATAATTACCTGAACGCTTAAATAATCGCAAAAAGATAGATTATACATTTTTAAAGCAAGATATTTCTGATCATGTCTATTTTTCTATCTTGGTTTACACATTTAGTCGTCGCTAATGATGTATTTTATGTGAGATCGTTCTTAAAATATCCAAGATTTTCTCTGAAGACGAGAGCCTATGTGTCTTTTGCCATTTCCATTGAGAAATATTATGTGCCGGTATGTGAATAACTATGCGGTTCCTACTGTCTGATTCTGGAAATATTTTTCAATAGCGTTTTAATTGTAGTATGCTCAATTAACATGTTAATCATATAATAAAATATTAAAGCGAACAATTTAATCTTTTTTAAATATCTTGGAAATACACGAGTCTATGCAATAACTTAAGCCGTCTCCTAAGAAGCACAAATCGACGTGCGATATTACAGAACACTGTAAAATGTATATTTAATTTGTTTTCCTGAAGAACAGTATTTTAAAAGTTGTATGTCTGTGTTAGATTGTTGCCGACTGTCCTATTACCTGTCGGTTTAAAAAAGTAATCTGTCTCACTTCTCAGAACGTTTGAGATGTATTATTAGGCTGGTATTATGCCTATATGTTCACGAATAAGTGTGTATTTGAAAGAAATACATCCTATAAATATTAAGTCGTTTATCTCTTCCTTTAAAAGGTTAATAATCGCACACTATATTATCGCAGTCTTACAACTTTCCATACTTTCTTTCATAAAAAATGTCACCATTCATCCGCAACGTAACGTAGTGCGTTGTTGTTTTGGAATGTCGAGAAATTTGCCATTCCAGTACACCCTGTAGTCACGGAGAGATGTCTTAGAAATTGTGAATAAACTGATGTGAGTATACAGTTGGGAATTGTGATTGTGGAGTTTTGCCTCCCCCTAGCGGTCCTTTTATGTACGTTTCCATGATGAACCAATCGACCAACCTCGTTTTGTAATGCTGCACACATATCTGGGGGTACAGTGCCACCCAGTGGATATTTTAGACATTGCAATAACAGAAGTTTGCAATTTGTGTATGGCATAGTTCAAAATGGCGACGGAACAATCATGCTATACAGGGTCAGCAGGAGGGTAGCTTAATTACGTTTACTGTCATTTTTTTTCTTCATATTTGTCAAGTGTATATCACTGAGAATATATTCGAATAGGTAAATGACTGGATTAAGTAAGTAGCCTGTACAGTGGAAAACGAAAAAAGAAGAAATATCTGGATAGATATCTGGTGAAAGAAATATCTGCTTCACCAAATTAGACTTGCACTTTCACATCCCCAAACCTTGCCTTGAATCTAAAAATGAGGGATTAGCAACAGTTGCTGAAGTTAAAATTAAATCTGCGTAACCTGTGTAACTTGGCCAAGAGATGTGACTGTGTTGCCCTCAAATTATTTAAAAAAAAATATTCTGTGACAATGTCCTGCTCCAATACAGGGATTGAAATTGCAGTGAAACCTGCGAAATTCTAACTGACTAACTAAAGTTTGCTGTGTGATGTACTCTCTGATAAACACCTGTTCATGCATACTTTCTAGACTGTGTATAGCCTACACTTGTGGGACTGCCATTGCAATGAGCTGTGCAAGTAGAACTGGCCAATGCCTGTGATTATATTGCTTTGTGAGGAAGGCGCTAATGCTTGTGCGAATGGCACACCTTGTTCAGTTTTCACCTTGTTCAGTGTTCACCTTTCACCTGTTTCCCTACAGCCAGATAATAGGATAGTGCCCTGCTGTTCATGAGCAAGGTGCTGTGCAGCTAATAGCTAAGTAATGTTAGCACAATGGCATTGTTAACAGTTCCCTATTACAATTTATTGCATAGACAATATGGTGGAGATTAAACGTGGCACTGCACCCCAGGGTCATATTTTCTGTGATCTGTGTAACAGTATCTAATTTATCTTTTGGAAAGTGAACCATGGCAACCCAGTTCTTGCCAAGCTAACTTTGCTTTTAGCTAGCTAATGTTTCTAGAAATGAATCTGACCACAGTTTTCAATCCCTTCAGCCTACAGCACAAATGACAGTAATGACGCCACAGACACTCTTTGCTTCTCACTCATGTCTTGACAGCGTCTGCCATTTTATTTATGTACTTTCCTCCAAACTCTGGCTCAACCATTGCTCTCTTTTAAGACTAGATGCCACTCAGGGCAATGGGAATCTCACATTACCATCAGGGATCAGCAATCACACACACACACACACACACACACACACACACACACACACACACACACACACACACACACACACACACAGAGAGAGAGAGAGAGAGAGAGAGACTTAAATTAAAAACAATTTCCCACTTTCAACATCTTCCCCAGTCCTCTTCATCTTCCTCAGTGTGGGGAATTCTTGGAGTTTGTCAAATGGAAAGGCTTGGATTAACTCTCTGTATAGGTCTATGACTGTAATGTAGAAATGTATTGGTTTTATATCTGTCAGTATGCCATTTTGAATTTATTTTCAAAGTTGTCCTTGGGCACTTCACTTGTCTTTTTGAGTGAAATGTCAACTTTTAATACATATTTTCTACTGTTAAATGTTTAAAAGTTGTCGAAAGTGATAGAGAGCTTTCCTTTTAATAAGCAAATGTTAGCATACTGACATTTGATTTGCAAATCCATGTGAGCCTTGAACATCTCATGTGTGGAATTCATACTATGTTTTTCAAGTTTAATTGAAGCTTAAAGTTTGAGCTATGTTGCCTCTCTACCCTACCTACATCACCTAAATCACAGGATATCTCAGATTTTGTGGCGAGACTGAAAAATATGAACATTCATCAGGAAATTATTCATGATTGTATCATGGGTTGTAATGAATAATGGAATGGTCATGGAGACACCTTGAAGAAAAAGTAAGGATTTTCTCTCACTTTTTAAAGAGAAATCAAACTTTGAGTGTAGCCATTGAATCCACAAGGTTCAAAATTGTGACCTTAAAAGTGTAGCAATAATAATCTGATTGGATGTTAGATTCACAAGTCACATTTTCAGGTTCATAGGTTTGAAATAATTTGCCATCTTATGGTGCTGCCATCACTGCAATCTTACACAACTGTCAGAACAGACAACCTAACAATTTTCTATTGGATGATCTGACTTGTGTCACCTGTGTCTCTACACTCCTGTCAAAGTCAGTTGACATAACGTAGTGTTTTAACCTCATGACTATATTCTGGCACAACATCAGACAAAATCTGAAACTTAAGACCTCTGATAAGTCATGTAAAGTTTTTCCTATCTCAGCACTAAGCATGTGTTTGATGTGGACACTTGTATGATGTGGGGCAACAGAACATGTTGTAGTGACTCTGCATTCAACATAAGTTGGGGGAAACTGTGGCGGCGGTCAGACATGACGATTCTTCCGTGTGCATCTGCCAGTGATCCGCCAGTGTCATGCCGGGCTGCGGGTTATTTATAACGCTGGCTTGAAGCAAAATGTTCTGCTGTAACTGGAGACTCTTAGTCTGTCAAGTCACGTTGTCTGGAATGTCAGTGGGGAAAGGGGTGAGGTGGAAGAGCTTCCTGCCTGCCTGCCTGCTCAGTCCCGAGTC
This sequence comes from Clupea harengus, assembly GCF_900700415.2. Taxonomy (NCBI): domain Eukaryota; kingdom Metazoa; phylum Chordata; class Actinopteri; order Clupeiformes; family Clupeidae; genus Clupea; species Clupea harengus. The sequence continues at coordinate 10,903,014 of NC_045167.1, read as the reverse complement.
TGCCGGCGTTCCCATTCTGCCCAGGCATGTCTGCAGAGGTGCCACAACTCAGAGAGGCCTCCTGCTTCACCATGCCCCTGGACAGTAGCCCCTGGTTTCAATGTCCGGCCAAGGAGGACGAAATCAGGAGGGAAGAGGAAGACAGCGAGGAGGTGGACAGTGAAGGGAAATGGCGGTCCAAGTCCCCGCCGACTTCTGATGTTTCTGACGAGTCGGAACCTGAGAGCCCGCCGCCAATTGTGCGCAGAAGGGTGTCATTCGCCGACGCTCTTGGTCTGAACCTGGTGTCCGTCAAGGAGTTCAGCTGCCAGGACCCGGAAGTTGAGGTGAAGGAATTGCTCTGCGGACTGGAAACGGACAAGTACTACCTATCCTGCCTATTCACCTCACCATCACCTGAGGTCCTTCTGAAGAAGCTGGAGGAAAAGAAAGTGGTGTTGGAAGCCATCGAACTCCTACCGGGTACAACCACCCTGAGGGGTACCATACGCGTAGCCAACCTCTGCTACGACAAGGCCGTGTATGTACGCACGACCTACAACTGCTGGGCGAGCCACTTCGACATTCTGGCAGAGTATATTCCCGGTTCCAGTGATCGAGACACAGACGGCTTCAGCTTCAGGCTAACGCTGGTGCCGCCCTTCAAGCCAGAGGGTGTGCGCATCGAGTTTTGTCTGAGGTACGAAACACCCACCGGGGAGTTCTGGGAGAGCAACGACGGCATGAACTACGTGTTGTTCTGTCTGAAGCAGATGCACAGGGACAAGGAGGCAAAGGGGAGAGGGAGAGTCAAAGACAAAGAGGAGATGACGAAGCCAAAGGGCCAACGAAGCTGCCTCAAAACTGCCAGGTAAGAAGAGGCATGTTAACTACAGCACAGTAAAGACCATTAAAGTTGAAACAATTCTTGATTAGACTACTATGAAATGCTTGTCTACTTAGTTTTCTGTAATGTCGCTCCATTGCATTTGAAACTTTCTGCTACCGTCTGTTTCTCATGTTAACCATGCACAGTTGTTCTTGTTTTGATTATGGCGTGGGGCGCTATGAAACACTAGACAAGAACTTGTTTCTTCTTTGTTGACAGTAAGAAGATGTGGCCTGAATCTAACCCAGTGGCGGGAACAGGAGAAATCCAAGGTGCGTAATTACTCCACACAGTCACGAAAATTGAGCCGGGTTGTGTTGATGCTGAGCCTGTGAGATCTTTTTTTTTTTCAGATTCAGTCTCTCACAAAGTAGCAAAGGCTGCCAGGAAAGCTGTGGACAACACAGAAAAATATGCTAGTGAAGATTGCCTTCAGAAAACATTGGTGAGGTCAATAAACATAGAACACAACCACATAAACAATACCAATACACTAATCATATTATACAATACACTTTTAGCCAAAATCAGTGCCTGCATCCTTAACATTAGCTTAACAGTGAGTCCTGCATGTGTGAAGTTGAGACCCTTACTCTGTCACAGGCATGTGAGAGCACAGAGGTCAGGGAAAGGTACTGTGCTCAAACAGCGTGAAGGAACAGAAACCTGATGCCCACGATTATGTGAAATATGTCACGTGTGACATTAATAAGAGTGGGGTTGTTAGGAGCATGTTGATGGGAAGAATGTATACTAGATAAAGTACATGGGAAGCATGAGCAGAAATACATTTTCCTGTGTGGTTCTTAATAACCTAACTGAGCTTGAACACACACTATGTAGCACTGAGGGTCTTGGTGTGGTTTACTTTACAGGTGGATAGTCGTAGGAGTAGGAGAAGAGCTCGAGTTGCCAACGTGAAAGACCATTTTACACAGAAGGAAACGGAAGCCCTGCTGGGACACTTTTCAAGTGGTGAAAAAAATTGCTCGCTAATCCCAGAGTGCAATGTGGACACATGGAGCGATGCAACCACCACCACTGAACTTTTGAAGAATGAACATGCTGACACTCGAACAGACAAGGCTCATATACTAATGTATCACCAAATACCACTGCTGTCCCTCAGCTGGGACAGAAACAGTGGACAGAAAGACATTACAAACAGCCCAGACAACCATGCTCCCTGCAGTGGAGCTGTCCTAGAGCACCAGACAGAACATACACAGAATGAGCTAGATGGTTCTGCAGGTTACACCCAGGGTGCACATGGCAGTGGGACAAACAGCACCATAAATGCTGTTGAGGAACTAAGCTGCCCTCCTCCAATCGCATCTCACTTTCAGTCCTTCCTCAACCAATCGGATGAAGCCATGCAGCCCGCAGGTCTGAAGGAGCTAATCCAGGTGGCACAGACAGAGACAGGCATTCAGGACGTGCTCTGGCCGCAAGCCAGCCTGCATATGACTGCGGCATCCAGCAGCAGCTTGGAAGAAATTCAAAAATCCGTTTGTCATGTGATAGATGATCCGGCACGTGATGTGGGAGAAGGGAAGCCTGCCCTCAACAGTATCAGCAGAAGGGCAGAGGTCGAAGGTGTAACTTCAGCCACGTCGCAGCTAGTTAATGCGCCAGAAGCTGTTGGATTGGATGACCACAAGGCCAGCAGTCAAACGTCTGGCACTGACCAAAGTGCCCAAGAAGAGGTAACAGCACAGGAGACATTTGTAGCACACTCAGCAACACAGACAACCACAGAGGGAGCAGCAGAGAGGACAGAACCGGTAGTGACGCATGCTTCCAAAAAGATACCACAGGAATCTGCACAGTCATCAGGAGAGATAGTGGCAGAGACCATGGCAAGCATAGAAACAATAGAAAAGACTGCAGCAGAGACAATAGTAATGAATACAGAAATGGCACAGAAAGAGGGAGAAATGACACCGCCACAGGTGACAGAAGCCAAAAAGGCATGTGCAGTGGAAACAGCAACAACACCGACCTCAAGCCCCTGGAAACCTCTGGGTGCAAATGAAAGAGTCTCACCTGGTCCCTGGGAGAGAGAGGGCAAAGGAGGGAGCGAGCTGTCAGTAAACACCATGGCAAAGGTCAAAGGAGGTGAAAGTCAAGACCGCGTCAGCCCCACCTCTGGCGATGACACCATGACATTTACGGACACCGACAGGGCGACGGTACATGAGCGCGTACATCCCATGAGGCAACGGGAGGGTGAGGAGGAGATGGTGGCGGAGGGAGAGGGAGAAGGAGAGCATCCTTTCAAAATCCTGAATGAAAGGGAATACAAAGAGTCAGGAGAGGCAAAGAGAGATATGATCCAGGAGAAGGAGGGGGACTTATCGCGGGAAATGTCACATTTCAAAGCAACAAGACAGGATGTGGCAGTGGTATCAGAAACTGACAGACTGGAGTGTAAAGTGTCAAAAGAGAGGAGGGAAGATTATGCTGCGGAGGACTGGAAAGATGAAATGGAAAAGTGTTTGGGACTGGGGAGAGAGCAGGGATACGTCAATGAGCCAGCCCTGTACGAACAGTTCACAAAGGCCAGCAAAGGGCTGGAGGGAGAATGCCACAGGAAATCACATTCAGGGATGCTCACTGAAGGACTTGGACGGATGGGAGGGGAGAGATGTTTGATGGGTGACAACAGCACTGTACTAACCAATTCAGTAGGGTCCGAGGAAGAGCAAGGGACTGTTACTTTAGTTAAGGGTAAGGGCAAAAAATTATGGGATGCAGCTCCAAAAGCCTGTGCAGTGGAGGGGTCCAGCGGGGGCATGTCACTGCCTTCCATTAACGCATTAGTAGATCAACCGGTGGCACAAGATCCATGTGTTCCCACTCCTACCCCAATACAAACTCTTTGCTCAATTCAGATCACACTGGGTGGACAAGATCCCTTTTTGTTTGATTTGGAAGAGACGTCCCCTGTCTGCCAGGTTGGGACAGCGACCTGGTCCACCTGTGCCATCTCTGCTCCATTAGGTGACGCTCACGAAAAGGGGGTGGCGCTGAGACATGGGAGGCCACCACAACCAGTAGGACACCTCCAGTCACCCAGAGAGGAGGCTGAAGTCCACACCCAGTTCCCCAGGATCCCTGCACCTGGCAGAGGTTCAGATGTCGCGAGACCAGCCCCTCTTTCCCTGTGGTTAAATGAGGTATGCTCCCTCAGTGCCATGTCCAGAGGTGCAGTGTATGCCCTTCTGTTTGTGATGTTCTTCTTAACTGCATATGTGTGTGACCTGCCGGTCTGTCTGGCCATCTATTTGGTTTCCCTGTATTGGTGGTGTTGTCATGGAGAAAAAACGCCGCTTCCAGGGGCGAAAGTAACGGATTAAGCCTCGAGAGTTTCTCCTGATTTGTAAAACTGAGATCACCAGCCTCTCTCTTATCTTCCATTATAAATCAAGATGCATTACTACAGTTTTTTACAGTTGGTTTGACACTTTGCCACAAAAAAGTGAATGTAGTTTAATTGAACATTTAAATGGCTGTGGAGCTTAACTCATCTGTCGCTGAGTTAGTATAATGATGCAGTTTAGAGATGTGGTGCTGGAACTCGAGATGGCGCAATACAATGATGCTGCAGGGAACTGATTCTGATCTGTCCACCATCCAAAGAGTACCCAAACATTCACAATATAATTACAGTTCTCATGACGATGCCTGTCTCGGCTGCTTCAGCGGAAAGGTCATTCGGCAGCTTGAGACATTTTAAGACATACCTTAGGAACAGTATGACAGAGACATTGGCTCTAATAACAAGATTGACTCTAATGAGTATTAATAAAGACTTTGAAATCAATATAGAGAGAGTTTTGAAGGAGTTTGACACAACAGGGACCATAAGAGTCTTTCATTGATTGATTACTGTTGGTGCACATAATGAGCTAGCAAACCAAGAAACACATTTACTTCAGCATTTATCTGATTGATGTTTATTGTTTGAAAATGTGTTTAAAATCTGTGGATGCTAACCCTCCATAATTGGGTTCAGTGCTAGCAAGTTCGCTCGCAGGCATCTGAGTGATCTAAAATAGAAGGGGAATTTGTTTATAAAAAATGCAAGTATGAACTGAAAATAATAGCAAAATGAGAGCCAAATCAGGTTTTGGCTGGAGCAGTACTTTAAACTACCATAAAATCAGTATGAAAAGATAATGTTCCAATTAACTTTTATTTTTAACGTGGCTTGTTTAGCAGTGCAGTCTTTGTCACGCTGTCCCATGCTCCTCTTCTGTGACGGAGTGTTGTCACTACAGATGAGTATGTGCTATGACTGCCATACCACTGAGCCGGGCTCTTTGGCGTTGCGGTCAGAGTGCAGGTTTGGTACCTGTAGACCTGGGTTCAAGGCCAGGTGGGGTGACTGTTCTCTTTGCTACAAATGGTGTCAGATAGCTTGCTGTGAAGCCATCGGAGGCGTGCCCAGTATGTGAACCGTATGAGGGACCCCCAGGTAGGTTGACCCCTGTGTGAGGAACCCTAGAGATGGGTGAAGCACTAGTGTGTGGGGCACCCTGGGATGGGATCAATGACGGGTGGTGTGACTGCTCTTTCCCTAAACTACAACGTCAATAGATAGTTTCTCTATGTTCTAAACCTGACAAAATGTACATCACTGTAGATGGAAATATGCTATATTATGTGAAGTTCATAAAAATGTCACTCCTACGACAGATGACACCATGGTTCAGCATGAAGGCTACCAATAGAACTCTCATGTGTTCTTGTTTCACTTACCCTACTGGAAATGAAAAGCATCCGCACACTTTTAAAATTTCATATTTATTTATTTGTTATTACAATATGTACTATAAAGAGGTGTCATTCCTTTGTTTGTGTTACAAGCAGAAATAGAGGATACAGCAACACATTATATTTGCATTTCAAGCTGTTTGTGTTTTTTAGTTAATTGTATTTTAAATGACACCATATTCCTGCTGTGTGAGAGCATTTGCTATCGTTCTGGAAGCATGATTCAGTTTTTGGTGAAGTATGAAGAGTTTTTGTGGTTGTAGTGCATTTTACACGAAAGCTTAACTTTAACAGGTGTGTGTTCGATAAAGCACACTGTGTGAACAGTTTTGAAAAAGTGTGACACAAGTGTGAACAAGATTGTAAAAAACTGTAATCTCAAACATTATCCCTAAAAATGTCATGTACTAGAATTACACTGCTGTCTATCAACTCAAAGGTGAGTGGGGGTAAGGTGGTCTAGACTGAGCTTTTAGTTGGAATGCATACATTTTAAGGGCCCAAGTTTATACGTTTTAAAAATGTCAACCTGTTTGAATATGATTATTTGACTAGTTCTTCATCAATAAAACGTGTGTGAAAAGAAAGTGTGAAAGAATGATCTTTGATGTGTTTTCTAAGGGCCATGGCATGTCGTCTCAGCCATGTATCCAGTATGACCTTTGAGTGGACGATATTAGACAGCTACACATTCAGTTCCAGGTTTTTGGCTGGTTGGCAGTATTACCAGTTTCATCGGTGGTGGAAGAATTCAGAGCGGCAATGTAAAGGAGTGTGCCCGAGCGGTTGGTTTGGTCAGACTTAAGGGATGGATTAAAGGCAACACAGTACTTCCAAAATGGGTTTTTTAAATTTTCTTATAAGTTACCAGCAGGTTTAACAGACAGCACAAACAAAAAAACAAAACACTGAATGCACAAATAAAAACAAACACCGGGACAATGCCCACTTAGCTATTCACCTGGTTTCACACAACCATCAACTTGGGTCTGCTCGCGTCAGCAACCTTCTCCCGACTGAGATGTGCGGCACGCATTTCAACAGCTGGTCGTTACCATTAAACGTGCATTAATCAATTAGCCGTTTCGCACGGTCTTCTCTCCTTACACACGTACTGGCATAAGACCTTACATATGTACATGCATGTTATCTTATTACTTCTGCCATTAACCACTTTATCAAAGAGTACGTTAGATAACTAGAAACACCCCTGCCCCAATGAGCACTTCCCTCGCAGAGCGCGAAATAAACACAGATAATCATTCTCAGCCCTGCATCCCCGTTTGCTTCCCACGTTCCCGGAAGACACACGCAACAGGTGAGTACGCAGCTAAACCTTTTGTCCACGGATCAATGCACAGAAACCCCATCCCGTGTTACTCCCCACATCATATCACATCTATGCACATCACACAACATAATCACAAATTCCACCGTTCATATATCTGTCCATCAGAACGTATCTTATAATCAGTGATCAAGCTCTGCCGGGAAAC